>NC_134363.1:129242961-129247961 GCF_048569485.1 Anomaloglossus baeobatrachus | reverse complement strand
ACTGTAGCAGGAACTACATCATGATAGTGACAGGAGTCATCACATGACCCGTCACTGCCATGGCATTCATCGGCTCCCCGTGATCTAGTCACGGGGCCTCCAATGGCGGCGGGCAAAGACGTGTTCCCCGCTACGGGCATTTAAATAACACTCTAACATTTTGACAGCGTGATTTAAGGAGTTAACAGGTACGGGTGGATCGCGGATCCACCTGCACCTGCGAGGCACACATGTCTTCTGTACAAATCAGCAGACATGTGCGGGGATCACCACCAGCTCACCACAGCAGCCAGAGATGATCACCCCTTCAGAATTTAGGGCGTACCGTTATGTCCTCGGTCGAGAAGGGTTTAAGCAGAATCAGTATTCCAGACAGAACTCTTTATATTACAATTAAAGAAATTGCACTTTACTACAGCTCAACACCCTAGTTCTTCAGAAATAAAAAGCAAAATCCTTCTATGACTCACAGAAATATTACAGGTAAATGTTAATTGAGTGTTTCCCTTGAATTTAAGTCATTGACCTTACATAGATTTTAAAGACAAATCCTTTTCCCTCTGTCACTTCCAATACTATAAACCTGGTGACAAAACCACATCAAATGGAATAGAAAACTTGCCTCTAACATCTCCTTTTCTGACTGCCAGTATTACAGATGTAGCAGAGTTAGGTACATTGTATAGACAAAAGTATCGGGACAAATCAATATTACTCCTACAGGAGCTTTTCTGACCTCCCATTCTCTATAGCAGGGTTCCCCAACTCCAGTCCTCAAGGGCCGCCAACAGCGCATGTTTTCAGGATTTCCTTAGCATTGCATGGGTGTTGGAATCATCAACTGTGCAGGTGATTAAATTATCACATGTGCAATACTAAGGAAATCCTGAAAACATGCACTGTTGGCGGCCCTCGAGGACTGGAATTGGTGACCCATGCTCTATAGACATTAATATGGAGTTCGTCCCTTTGCAGTTAAACATCTTCTGCTCTTTTGAGAAGGATTTCTACAAGATTTTGGAAGTATCCAAACAAGAAGCCTCATGGTTAAATCTTATGGTTTCTAGAGGGTCATACTGGTAAAGGGTATAAGTTAACCCACCAGCAAGTCCCAGAGACTGCACACTCCAAGAAACAATTGAAGGAACAATAGAAACGGAGTATTTATGTGCAATTATATTAATTTTAATAGAAATCGTTACAAGTACATGTAAAAAACATTCAAGAAGCATAGACCTGGGAAAAATACATCAGATCCCCATGAATCACCTAACATATCAAAAATGAACATAATCAGGAAAGAGATTCCGGTATGCAGGTGATAAGGCAGCTAAATGCGGCTATATATAGTGTGGCCTAGTCCACAAAGGATAGGGAGGCTATACAAAAAATGTATAATAGAGTATATCAGAATAGCCACCCATTATTAGTATATAGATCTTACACCTACCCAAAGGGAACTAGATAAAGACATGGTCACATATGGAAATATATACAAAGAGTCCCCTCTGCCTGGTCCCCTTGAACCACCTATATATTGGTAAGCCTTTGTGCCGGCCCTATTCACCTTGGTCCCTATAGAGCTGACTTTTTCTATTATACTTCACTTCTTTGTATATATTTCCATATGTGACCATGTCTTTATCTAGTTCCCTTTGGGTAGGTGTAAGATCTATATACTAATGATGGGTGGCTATTCTGATATACTCTATTATACATTTTTTGTATAGCCTCCCTATCCTTTGTGGACTAGGCCACACTATATATAGCCGCATTTAGCTGCCTTATCACCTGCATACTGGAATCTCTTTCCTGATTATGTTCATTTTTGATATGTTAGGTGATTCATGGGGATCTGATGTATTTTTCCCAGGTCTATGCTTCTTGAATGTTTTTTACATGTACTTGTAACGATTTCTATTAAAATTAATATAATTGCACATAAATACTCCGTTTCTATTGTTCCTTCAAAGATTTTGGAAGTATCTGGGGATTATTTGGCCCAATCATCTAGGAGAGCATTTATGAGGTTGGACACTGATATTAGAGGAGAGGCCGGGCTCATAGTCTCCAAGCACCAACCATGTCTGTATGGGTCTTGTGCTCTGGGCACAGTCATGGGGAGCAGAGAAGGGTCTTCCCCAAACTGTTTCCACAAAGTATAATTCTCTGGAATGTCTTGTATTAAGATTCTTCTTCACTGAAACTAAAAGGCCAAGGGTGATCCCTGAAAAGAAAGTCCATAGCATTATCCTCCTCCACCAAACTGTACAGTTGGCATGTAGTCAGGCAGCTAATGTTCTTCTCGCATTCACTAACCCCAGACTCGTCCATCAGACGCCAGGCAGAGAAGTGGGATCCATTACTGCACAGGACACGTTTCCTTCAGAGTCCAGTGGTGGTGACTTTACACCACCCCATCCGACATTTGCCATTGAGCTTGGTGGTGTACGGCTCGGAATTGTGCTTGGTGATGTAAAGCTGCATGAACTGCCCGGCCATGATGCTCCCGGCAAGTGCAGTGTTTGTGCTCATGTTACCAGATGAGGTCTGGACACTGCAGTTATGGAGTCAGCAGAGCGGCGGTGACTTCTGTCCTCTGCTCCTCAGCACTCGGGGACCCCGCCCTCTAACGTTACGTGGTCTCCACTTTGTGGCTGAGTTAACCTGGCATTTTTCACTTCTCAATAATATAATAATATCCCTCACAGACGATGGGGGAAGATTTAGGAGTGAAGAAATGGGATCTCACAGTATCAGTGAGATCTTTACCACCAGCCATTTTGTCACGTTAGTAAAGGCAGATGGTAGGGAGGGGAGTGGCTGGATATGATCACCCGGCGGAGATGGCTAAGACGTTAGACATGTGCATGCTGCCTCTTTAAAAATCAGGGAGCGAGTGCACACTCACCCTTATGACTATACCGGGAGACCTTCGCTGCATGCACAGGTCTTGACACACAGGCAAAGCAGCAGGGAGATCATGGGGTGAGTCAGCCGGCATCCTCGCCCAGAGGAAGGAAGGGAAGCTTGCAGTAATGCTGGCATCGCACTCGTCAACCCTGTTCTTCCGATCATGCCCAGTGCCCCTCTCTGGAGCCGGGACACATGCAACCAGCTTCAGAGGCTCAATGTAAATGATCAAAGCCATGCGCATGCGTGAAATTTCCTCGAGCTGTGGTGATGTTAGCTCATTGAAATAATGTTATCACGTCCACAGGGGCGTGATAGCATGGAACTGACTAGTCCGGGGAAACTAACGCCCCTTTGACTAGTCAAGGGACTAATTAGCATAAAAACAGGTTATAAATTTATTTTTAAAACATTTAGCTAAGTGAACAATATTAGACAGGGCTAGTTAGGCAAGGGATTTAGTCAGATAGATGTGCATGCTCTTGTGTTGGAGTGTGTAGGGGACCTATTACACCTTCCAGAGCTCTTGACCTAGAGCTCCCCACACATGGTAACATTGTCCTCACAGCCCCCCACACATGGTATTATTGTCATCACAGTCACATATGCTATGATGGTTCTCAAAGGACCACCTATATGCACTATGATCCCCCTACAGCCATTCACATACAGCCTCCCACACACAGACCCCCATAAAGTATGATGGATCTAACAGCCTCCTATATTCAGTATGGTCCCCCACAGCTCCCCCACACGATATTATGGCCACTATAGCCCCCCACATAGCATATGCAATGTTGTGACATCATAACATGTTCTGTCTGAGTCTTATAATCACAGTTATCTGCATCCTGAGGGCGGGGGAGAGCGTGATGCCCATTGGGGCATTCAGCTGTCTTGATCCACAGGCGCAGCCACATGGACAGACATGGCCACACTTTGCCTATTTCTGACCTAGCGGAATATGAGACCCCATTGTTCCAAACCTTTTGGGGTTCCAGAGCCTCCTATTCATCTTTTCTGGCATATTCTGTGAATATTCTGTAATTGTATTTTATAGTTATACCATTTTAACAATAAGGTTAAAGGATTTTCAACAATACATTCCCCCTGCTACATCCTGTTTTGAATTTACAATAACTTTCTGCTTTTGGCTCTGGTCTCTATACATAAGAAGAGAGATATAAATAATTCGGAGTGTAATATTAGTCTGTTCCCTCCAAAGTGCTGCATCCTTAATAGACTGTAGCCTTTATGACATAACTCACGGCGAAGCGCAAACACCCCATCAATAGTGCAGCGGCTCATTTCATTGTCCTTAGTGCATGGAATCTTCATTATTTGCACTCTTGATAAAAGGCAGAATATCCAGCGGATCAGCACCAGTCCATTTAACGGAGAGAAATGATTTATCTAATCGCCAGTAGTGGTCGTCCTCTGTTTACGTGGGATATAAAGAATCTCCATACTGAGAGGACAGACACTGCTTGTCATAGCAGAACAATGAAACTGTTTAGCTGTTTTTACTGTTTTCCTTAATATGCCTAGTGCAATGAAATTTAAAGGGGATGGTCCAATTTAGACAACCCCTTTATATTAGAAGGGTGTTCTGATATAAGAACTGATCATGGGGTGATAGTCTGCAGTGACCCCGAGCAATCAGCTGTGATCCACGGTGGAAGTTGTCAGTAAGTGTTTCTTTTCCCTGCAGCGCCACCACAGGAGAAATGAAACATTACACAGCATACACATCCAGACCAAGTGTAGGAGATCTGCTGTGAAAGCTGCTGGGCTGGCGATTTATAACTGCACCTTTTTAGAAGCTGGGCGTGTGAAGAGGGAGGTGCACAGCTAACTGATGTATAGAAATCATTGTGCTGGGAGAGAGCTAACTGGGATGTTAAGAGTTAACCCCTCTCCAAAAGCTGAGAGGTCGAGGAGGGAGGCGAGCAGCTAACTGATGTATAGAAATCAATGGGCTGGAGAGAGCTGACTGGGATGTTAAGAGCTAACCCCTCTTCTTGAATGTAACAACAGCTGATTTTTGGCCAAGCAATTGAGGCCAGACTCCAAGGAAACCAGCTTTA
>NC_134363.1:129120461-129237961 GCF_048569485.1 Anomaloglossus baeobatrachus | reverse complement strand
GTGATGACGCCTGCAACTATGACGTTTCACTTTCGTTTTCACCCGGCCCGGAGCCGAATGAAACAGGAAGTGACCGTATCTGCTGTTTACAGCTGTGTAGCTGTGATCAGCAGATAGATCAGAGCGATCGGATTGCTGATCGCTATAGCCCCCTAGGGGGACTAGTAAAATAAAGAAAAAAGTAAAAAAAAGTTTTAAAAAATAAAAAAACCTAAAAGTTCAAATCACCCCCCTTTCACCTCATTGAAAATTAAAGGGTTAAAAATAAAATATACACATATTTGGTATTGTCACGTTCAGAAAATCCCGATCAATCAAAATATAAAATCAATTAATCTGATTGGCGTAGTGGCAAATAAAATTACAAACGCCAAAATTACGTTTCTGGTCGCTGCATGTTTTACGCAAAATGCAACAACAGGCGATCAAAACATAGCATCTGTGCAAAAATGGTACCATTAAAAATGTCAGCTCGAGACGCAAAAAATAAGCCCTCACTGAGCCATAGATCCAGAAAAATGAGAACGCTACGTGTTTCGGAAAATGGCGCAAAACGTGCGCCACTTATATTGGACAAACTTGTGAATTTTTTTTAACCCCTTAGATAAAAGTAAACCTATACATGTTTGGTGTCTACAAACTCGCACCGACCTGAGGCATCACACCCACACATCAGTTTTACCATATAGTGAGCACGGTGAATAAAACATCCCAAAAACTATTGTGCGATCACACTTTTTTTGCAGTTTTTCCACACTTGGAATTTTGTTGCTATTTTGCAGTACACTATATGGTAAAACCTATGGTATCATTTAAAAGTACAACTCGTCCCGCAAAAAACAAGCCCTCATATGGCAAGATTGACAGAAAAATAAAAAAGTTACGGCTCTCGGAAGAAGGGGAGCAAAAAACCAAAACGGAAAGTGCCCGGGGGCTGAAGGGGTTAAGGCTACAAACGATAGCCAGATAGGAAAGAGTCCTTAACCCCTACAGCTCTAAAAGCATATAGATTTCACTGAAATACAAGTAGTGGATATGTGAGCAATAAGGTGTTATAACAAGTGCTGGGCGGACCTGGACTGAAAAAGTCCAGATCTGGGCGATTTCAAAGTTGCCCGGATGCGGTTCCTCTTCTTTTGATACATAGCCAAGATAAACACAGGGCTGGGGCTGCAGCCATGGGCTTTATCTGTGTTGAGCATCAGAATACCGGGGGACCCTGCACCAATTGATTTATTTAGTTTTTGTATGCCACGATATTGATGGTAGATGCTAGAATGTATGGGCTCCTTCCAGATATGATATCATTTCAGCACACCCCCTACCACATGATAGAGGCGTGTTCAAAATGCCATCCGATGTTTCCAGCCAGAATAAACATTATTTTTCTAACTACAAGTGGGCATGGAGTTGTTTATAATAGAAGCAGGGGTCTGGGGGTGAGACCCCAGATCGGGGGGGTGCAGGGGAGCAAAGCCCAAGCACACTAACCAAACCAGTCACGCCCACTAACCTGGATGCAGCCCATAGATTCCCAAAACATTTACTTGAGTAAGGCATTTTATTAAAGGTCTTTTGCTTAATTTAATTATTAATGAGTATATAATTAAGTGCAGAAACTATATACACCATTTGCAATCAATTTGTCTGATGAAGACCACAGATAGTGATAGAAACGCGTTACTTTAATTTAGACACTTTTTCTGCGAGTTGGAACTTCTTTGGCTGCAAGGTCTTAGCAGTTCAGCCTTCTTCGCATTGAAGCTATAGTGTTCGTCTAGCGCAATTCCAATATCTTATTGCTTTAGCCTGTGTGATATATACATCCAATATTCATCTTATTGGGAATAAATCCTCACTACCTTCTTCCATTCCTTTGGGCCCAATTGGATGCAGAAGGAAAGCACTGGGGTTGGGATATAATTGTTCATTCAGATGTTGTGTCCACATTGCAACATCACAAGGTAGGAATCTTTTACAGATTTCCGTAAAGTAAAAGTATTGCACCAGGAGGCACTTTTTATTCCTCTTTTGTTTTACTACTGCTATCTATTCACAAGACTCTTCCAGTGAAGAGTCAACCATTATTTGTCATGTGCCGGTCTTGAGCCAATCCTACACACATTAATGGCCTCTTGTTGAAAGTCAAAATGTTCTGTAGGCTTTGAAAAACAAATTTGAATTGAGGGAACATCAATGATTATTGAAAATTGCCTTTTATGAGGTACCAAGACAACAAAATATAGCATGGAGAAAATGATGACTTGAGCGTCTTAACACTAGAAGTCCCAGAAATTTCGAGCTCCCCCCTGAAGTCCCAAAAGAGGGTCAAATGACCCTTAAGGCTACTTTACACACTACGATATCGGTCCCGATATCGCTAGTGTGGGTACCCGCCCCCATCTGTTGCACGACACGGGCAAATCGCTGCCCGTGTCGCACAACAGCCGTCACACATACATACCTGTCCGGCGAAGTCGCTGTGACGGGCGAACCGCCTCCTTTCTAAGGGGGTGGTCCGTGTGGCGTCACAGCGACGTCACTGAACCGCCGCCCAATAGCAGCGGAGGGGCGGAGCTGAGCAGGACGTAACATCCGCCCACCTCCTTCCTTCCTCATAGCGGCCGGGAGGCAGGTAAGGAGAGCTTCCTCGTTCCTGCGGCGTCACACGCAGCGATGTGTGCTGCCGCAGGAGCGAGGAACAACCTCGTTACTGCTGCAGTAACGAGATTTGAGAATGGACCCCCGTGTCGCCGATTAGCGATTTTGCACGTTTTTGCAACGATGCAAAATCGCTTATCGGTGTCACACGCAACAGCATCGCTAATGCGGCCGGATGTGCGTCACGAATTCCGTGACCCCAACGACTCCGCATTAGCGATATCGTAGCGTGTAAAGCTCGCTTTAGTCTAAACTGAATAGAACTAACTAGAAACTAAATGGCTAAACTCAATGGAAAACAACAACCTCCTGTGGTGCGACCGTAATGGCCTTAATTGCAGAACAAAAGACGGTAATTATAGGATGTTAGCTAAAATCCTTCAGGTCATTCGACCGTCTCTGGGTTCCAAAGGTAGAAATGTTAAATGACCCCTCTCTGGGACTTCTAGTGTTAAGGGGCTGTTTTACATATATTTGTAATATAGTTTATATAAGTAATCTCCTGACTGTAGAATAGTGGATGACTTACTATCTCTGGGCTTGTCTTACTCTGACAGTCCCATAAACAATGAATGGAGCACAGGTTGAGCATGTGCACCTCAGCTCCATTCAAGGTAGGCCAGTTTCTGGTTACCAGAGCTCTGTTCTCGGAATTGTAGGTGTCCTACAGTGGTGATCAGACTTGTGTAAGTTCGAATTCTGGGGGTTCAGCCAAACGTTTTATAAAGTTCTGTTCTTGACCAGGACTTAATGTGAACTTCACTGGAAGTCACTGATTGAGCAGGTTTGCTCTCCGCCCACATGCACCCAGCCATAAACAACACTTCTGGGGGAGGACGGCCAGGGTCTTTCCATTTTTTTGGGGGTGTGCGCAGACTACATTTGATCATGCTGATTTTAGCCCCAGTGCGAGCTGTTAAACACTGCAAGGGGCTTGCACTGGGCTGAGCATCAAGTGTACCCGACCACAATGCTGCTAGCTTGAGTGATTTGAATATGTAAAGAACCTGAACTCTGTTTTTTGGAGAGGTAGAAAGTTTGTTTTCGGTACACCAAACATCGGGTTCGCTCATCTCTATCCACCACTCTTTTTTAGCACCATCTCAACAGTTGAAAGCCAACAAAGTTGCTAGGCTTTTCAGACTCCATAAATAACCCATTCATTGACTGCCGGGTGGGACAGCCATTTTATATATACAAATCCTCAACTAAGATTGTAGTGGCGATCTTAGCAATAGTCACATCAACGGATGTCAACGGAACTGTCAACTTATTACATTAATGTTTGAAGAACCCATCATTTTGTCTGGACCACTAACCATCTAATGTCCATTTGTTCTTTGGAGGTCAAGGAAAAAAAGTCTTAGTCATGTTGAGTGTCAACATGCCCTGGGAATAAGCACCTTTTGGCACCAACTGAGAAAACATACATGTGTGTGGTGAGATCAATGTAGTGAGTACATGATACGTGGCCACCATGGGTGTCTTCTGGCAGCCCCCTCCTACAGTCTGCCTGTAAACTTGGATTTAGGACTGGATTGGGGATTTTTTTATAGCGAGCACGCTTTGTTCTTGTACAGTCAGGATCTCAACCATTAGTAATCAGTCTTGCCATACATCATCCTGAAAAGCAACTTCTTAGCTTTCGAGAAATTCCTCCTCCTTACGGACCACGTATGAATATTCACACTTATTTGCATCTCATTTCGAGCTGATCACGGGGAAAAAGTTAGATGTCAGCACATTGTTCACTTTGTCCTCAGCCTAAATAAATATAGTCTGGCACGCGGAGCTACGCCGAACATCAAAAAGTGAGGAATAAATAAACGGTTGTTTTCTGTATTGTGGCGGAAAATGTCAGCGCTTTTCTGTTTACTCTGTGCCGAGCATATGATTCATTTGTTAATGTGTGTAAAGCTTTTGTGTTTTCACATTTAAGGCTTTTGCCAAATGACTGCACAGACGGCTCAACATATGATTTTGTGCTTCAAATTAGGACTTAACTCTGAAACTCCTCTAGGAAGAAATGGACACGGCTACTTGTTATTTAAGGTGATATATTATAACACACATTAAAGAGGTAGTTCTTAATGTATCAGAGCCATGTCTGCCTGGTATTGCAGCTCATTCAGGTCAATAAGGTTGCACTGCAACACATTTTACCCTTTGCATTGACAAAGGTGAAATCTTTGGTGAAATCCGCAGCATAAACTGATCTGAGGCAAGTTTGGAATCCACAGCATTAATTTCTACTGTGGATTTGCAGCTCAGATTTGGCAAAATGTCATCCGTAATACTGGTATAGTAATGTGCAGAAAGTCTAGAAGGAAGATTCACAATGTGCCCATATGCACATACCCTTAAGCGGGCTTTACACGCTACAATATCGCTAGCAATTTCTAGCGATATCGTACCCAAAAGCATCCGCCCCCGTCGTGCATGCGATATCGTGTGATCGCTGCCGCAGCGAACATTATCGCTACGGCAGCGTCACACGCACTTACCTGGTCGTCGTTGTCGCTGTGACTACCCAACAATCCCTCCCTCAAGGGGGAGGGACGTTTGGCATCACAGCGACGTCACCGCGACGTCACTAAGCGGCCGGCAAATCAAAGCGGAGGGGCGGAGATGAGCGGGACGTAACATCCCGCCCACCTCCTTTCCTCCGCATTGCGGCCGGCGGCAGGTAAGGAGACGTTCCTCGCTCCTGCGATGTCACACACAGCGATGTATGCTGCCACAGGAGCGATGAACCACATCGATAATCAACCATTACCGATTTTTGGTTTTGGGACGACCTCTCCATGGTGAACGATTTTCACCATTTTTGAGGTCGCTTAAGGTCGCTGGTCAGTGTCACACGCTGCGATATCGTTAATGTCGCCGGATGTGCATCACTAACAACGTGACCCCGACGATAAAACATTAACGATATCGTAGCGTGTAAACCCCCTTTACTGTAGCGACGCGGACTAGGGGAAGAGTCCAGTGTGAGCCAAAACACACAACAACAGGGGTCACACCACGACAAAAAAGGAGTACACTGGGGACACTTTAACAATAGAGGGCCCTAGGACTGGTGAAAGGGAAGATGGGCACACCCATCTGCTGCTCTACCCTGCACTCCTAGCAAAGCTCTATACAAGTTCCTTACCTGTTACTGAGCAGGATCCTGAAGACCTGAGATGACCCTACAATAGTCCTTGGCTAGGGAGTGGGCAGGTGAAGGATGCTAGTCCCACCACTGCACTGAAACAACACACCTGGAAAGAAGATAGACAGGGGAGAACACAACAACAGCCTGCTGCAGTCAGAATCAAGACTGCAGCCTAAACAGCAACTACAAAAGAGGGCTCCAGCAGCTCCTTCCACCTCCAGGCCCAGCATCCAAATGGCGAAGAGAATAACCGACACCCTCAGCTAGTAGCAGAGGGTATATAAAGGGACTGGGAGTTGTCCCAAACCGGAAACACCTGAGCTAGTAATTAGCCTGCTTGCTGGCAAGGAATACAGACATTAACCCTACAACTGCCAAAGGAAAGGAAAACATGTTTCATATTGAGATTCAAGAATGGAAAATGACTGTCAAGTCCTGAATCTGTCACTAGTCTCATAAAGCAGAGAGACAGCCGTGAGACTTACTATTCCGTTTTGTTCCTTCCTATGCAATGTTCATCCTCTGCCTTTGTTGTAGCTTTTTTCCTTTTTATTTTCTTTCTTTGTTTTCCTTTTTTTCATTTCATTCCTTTTATTCTCCAACTTGTACTTGGTTTTCTATTTTCCTTGTCTGTAATCATCTTTATTTGCTCCCCACTCTTGCTGATATCTTTTTCTACTTCTTTTCCTTCTGTTTCTTCTTCCTTTTCCAATTCTCATTGATGTTTTTCTTTGTTTATTCGCCTCTGACAACTAAATTTACATTTTCCTCACTTACCTTCTTATCTGTTGCATCTTCTTCTGCATGAGTCCCCCCCATATTAAGTTTTTCTGATATTTAGCACTTCATCCCCATCTTCTTAGGCATTTCTCCCTTCTTTGACTTCTTTTTCCAGGGATTTGCTGTGATATTGTGCATTTTTTTTTTTTTTAAATGGGGAAAAAAGAAAACTGAGTATAAAAAAAACCTCCCTAAAACATTTGGGAAATTCCCCTGATTCAAAGTAGTGCTGTATTTCTCTGAAAATAAGGCCTATCCCAAAAATAACATTGGAGGTTAACTCCGGCACACTACCATTTTCCCATATGCCCAAAAAAAAGAAGAGGAATACAGTTGTTGGATGTCAAAAATCCTTTTCTCTTATTTTATTTAGTGCCAAAAAGTTAAAAAGTGCTGTACAATTGTCCGCCAGGAATCGACGTTTCGGCTAGCAAGCCTTCATCAGGTCGGACAGGCTTGGTTTATAATGAGATGGTAACGTAGTATAAATGCAGAGTAGTTGCAAAAATGTAGAGCCCTCCGTTTGGAGATAGCCTGCGCCAGAAGCCGTAAAGAGCCCCGGGAGATGTATGGTATGTTGGATCCTAAGAGGTTGTTGGATTAGGACCAGGGAGATTTGAAATAGAAAGCATTAGGTCTATCTCTTAGGTCTCTTGGTATATTAGGCCAAGATGGCGACCATGTGTGTCCCAGGTGAATGGTAGTTCCTGCAGTGAGATGTTAATATCTATTAGCTCTGGTAGTATAGCCTAGAAAGGGATCGCTGCGGCTAAAAGTATATCTGTCAGTGACTTTTGTGGAATAAAACAGACGTCCCAGGTTCATGTGTAAAAGTCAGGACGGTATGCCTGATCGGGAATCTAGTGATTTGTTGGGTAAGGTACTTTGGTAGAGGTTACCTAAAAAGGGACGCTCCTGTGCGATCCAGCTCTGCGGCACCACTGGCGCTTGCTAGATTTGACTCTCTCCTGGGCCAACGGACCTCCCTCCATGCCATATCCCTCAGAGTCACTAGCTATAAGCGGCAGTTAGTCTCAATACCTTGATTACCAGGATGAACCCTGGACTCTGACTCCTCATTACAGGAGCGTCCCTTTTTAGGTAACCTCTACCAAAGTACCTTACCCAACAAATCACTAGATTCCCGATCAGGCATACCGTCCTGACTTTTACACATGAACCTGGGACGTCTGTTTTATTCCACAAAAGTCACTGACAGATATACTTTTAGCCGCAGCGATCCCTTTCTAGGCTATACTACCAGAGCTAATAGATATTAACATCTCACTGCAGGAACTACCATTCACCTGGGACACACATGGTCGCCATCTTGGCCTAATATACCAAGAGACCTAAGAGATAGACCTAATGCTTTCTATTTCAAATCTCCCTGGTCCTAATCCAACAACCTCTTAGGATCCAACATACCATACATCTCCCGGGGCTCTTTACGGCTTCTGGCGCAGGCTATCTCCAAACGGAGGGCTCTACATTTTTGCAACTACTCTGCATTTATACTACGTTACCATCTCATTATAAACCAAGCCTGTCCGACCTGATGAAGGCTTGCTAGCCGAAACGTCGATTCCTGGCGGACAATTGTACAGCACTTTTTCACTTTTTGGCACTAAATAAAATAAGAGAAAAGGATTTTTGACATCCAACAACTGTATTCCTCTTCTTTTTTTTGGGCATATGGGAAAGTGGTAGTGTGCCGGAGTTAACCTCCAATGCTAGTCTAATTTTCTCCTGAGCACCTACAAGAGGTGATGCAAGGTCTTCGTCACTTTATCCCAAAAATAAGCCCTAGCAGGAGTTTTCAGAATTTTTGGAGTAAGGCTTAAGTATAAGCCCTACCCTGAAAATAAGCCTTAGCAGGAGTTTTCAGCATTTTTTGCGTAATGCTAAAATATAAGACCTACCCAGAAAATAAACCCTAGCAGTTTTAAGCATTTTCGGCGTAAGGCTTAAATATAAACCTTACTCTGAAAATAAGCCCTAGCAGGAGTTGTCAGCATTTTTGGCATGAGGCTCAAATATAAGCCCTACCAAAAGTTTTCAGCATTTTCAACATAATGCTAAAATATAAGCCCTACCCCGAAAATAAGTCCTAGCAGTCGTTTTCAGCATTTTTGGCGTAAGGCTTAAATATAAGCTCTACGAGGACTTTTCAGCATTTTCGGCAAAAGGCTTAAATATAAGCCCTATCCTGAAAATAAGGCTTAGCAGGAGCTTTCAGCTTTTTTGCCGTAAGGCTTAAGTATAAGCCCTACGCCAAAAATAAGCCCTAGCAGGAGTTTTCAGCATAAGACTTAAATCTAAGCCCTACCCTGAAAATAAGCCCTAGCAGGAGTTGTCATCTTTTTTGGCACAAGGCTCAAATATAAGCCTTAGCAGAAGTTTTCAGCACTTTCGGCGTAATGCTAAAATAAAAGCCCTACCCCGAAAATAAGCCCTAGCAGGAGTTTTCAGCATTTTCGGCGTAAGGCTTAAATATAAGCTCTATCCCAAAAATAAGCCCTAGCGCATTTTTTGGGGCAAAAAAAATATGACAGTGTCTTATTTTTGGGGAATCACAGTATCAGCAGATTGTTCTGTATATTCAACTTTGGGTTTTCTGAAGTTTTAGTTACTTTTCTATCCTATAAGTCATTATTTCAGCTGATAAAAGGCGTAAGACATTTTCAGAAGAATAGATACAAAAATATATACAGTACACATTCTATAAATTTCATCTGAAAATACCCTATGCCTGCTCACAGTTTATATAATGACTTTGTATTAGAAAAGATGTGGGAACATTGTATTACGCTCACATTTTATCTCCGGGTTTGGATGGAGCTGCTCGCATTTGTCAAGGAAATTGTTGTGGTTTGTAGGCACAATGGGCTTGGAGGGATGAAGGTGCAATAAAATGTCTTTATAATTAACTAAGAAAAATATTGAGTTAAATCAAGAGAGACTGAAGTAGTCGGTAATTCCAGCACTATGCAGTATGTACTCTGTATTAATAATGTCTAAACCACAATTATTATGTTATGGGAGGCAGAGTTGTAAGACACACTTAATAAAATCAATCTTGTTAAAAATATCTTGTACTGAGAGGCTGTATCCAATAGGAGGTTTTAATTGAAAATGCACTGGTGGAATAGGGTGAGCTGATACACAGCTATTCTTGGAAGCAGCAGCTATTATTACAATGAGATAATGTGCAGTAGGATTAGGTCATCGTATATCATCCTATAAACTTACTGTTTGGATTGGCAGTCCTTTATCATTTTATGTTTACAGCTCTTATGCAGATCTATGTATTTTATAGACCAACTGTCAGGCTACCACTAGGTGGTGCTGGGACTCAGGTAGGAAAACCACTCCTGAATGCAATAATTCAGAAGCCCACTTGAGGTTGAAAACACAGCATAGGGATAGTCAAACTGAACGGGTCAATGCCGGGATGTCACGTCTGTACCAGGGAGGGAACAAGCCGAAGTCAAGAAACAGAGCCGAAGTTGGATGCCGGGAGAACAAGTAAACACAGGGGAGAGGGTGGGGGACACAGAGTAGCACCGGAGTCTGGAAGACAAGGAGGTACAGAGGCGAGATCGGGAAGGACAGACGGAGGACAGAACAGGTAGGAAAGATGGAAGGCAGACAGGACAAGAGGGACAGAGGTCAGGCAGGGCAGGAGGGACAGAGGTCAGGTCAGGCAGGAGGGTAAGAGATCAGGACAAACGATACCGGGTAGCAGGACATGAAACAGAGTACTTCTCACAGGAGAAGAGCATGTAGCAAAGCCGGAAATATCACTGGCGGCATCCCACAAGCAGCAACACCAAGATATGGTGATGTGACCCCCGGAATGAGGCCAGAGCAAACAGTGACCTTCCCTGAGACCAAACCCAGGAACAGATACCTGCACCGGCTCAGCAGCCTGAATCATGATACTAACCCTATGTGTAGTTTGATGCTACAGTCATGTGTTTTTCCATGGCATCTGCTCCCTCCACAGAAAGTTGTTAAGATATGGGGCAGATGGAAGGCACTGTGACACAAGAGTTCAGGAACAGACAGCGATGGTTCGTATTTTAGATAGGTAGATCAATTTGGAGGACTCCAGTCCATCGGTAGGTAAGTAGTCTCTAGCTGCTGGATGGGAAGCAAGCAAATCTCTTACCCTTTGGTGCGACATCATTTGTATGACATGCCATAATGATGACTTTATTCCAGCCTGTCTAATCAAAAGCTACCCTTTGGATCCCAGAAGACAAGAGATTCATGAACCAAAGACTGCTAACCTAGCTAATTGACTGGAGTGCCACAAATGGATCCACCCATTTCTGGTTGGTGCAGGAGCTCTGTACACAAAACAGTAACATTTTGCTGAATGGGAAGCTAACAAATCTCTTACCATTCTTGAACCCCAGTGTGGCTTTGAATAGGTGGGCTGGTGCAACGCTGATGATGTTGTTCCAGGGTGGCTAATCAAAATCAGAGACAAGGATCCCGAAAGTTATGAAATTCATGAACTGACCTAGCTAAAGGGTTGGAGTCTCACAAATTGATCCACACATTTCTAGTTGGTATGGGAGCTCTGTACACAAAACAGTAATATTTTACTGGATGAGAAGCTAGCAAATCTCTTACCATCCTTGATCCCTGGTGTGGTTTTGAATAGCTGAACTGGTGCGAAATTATTTGTATGACATGCCGTAATGATGACATTCCAGCCCAGCTAATCAAAAGCAAAGACAAGGATCCCAGAAGACAAGAGATTCATGAGCCAGACAATACTGACCGATCTGATAGACCGGAGTCCAGTAAATCGACCTGCCAATCTCTAATTGGCTAGGAAGTCTGTACACAAATCAGTAACATTTTGCTGGACGAGAAGCTAGCAAATCTCTTACCATCTTTGATCCCTGGTGTAGCTTTTGAATAGCTGGGCTGATGCGACATCATCTATACGACATGCCGTAATGATGGTGTTGTTCCAGCCCAGCTAATCAAAAGCAGAGACAAGGATCCCAGAAGACAAAAGATTTATGAGTCAGAGACTCCTGACCGATCCGATAGACTGGAGTCCGGTGAATCGATCCGCCAATCTCTAGTTGGCTGGCTAGGAGCTCTGTACACAAAACAGTAACATTTTGCTGAACAAGAAGCTAGCGAATCTCTTACCATCCTTGATCCCTGGTGTGGCTTTTGAATAGCTGAGCTGGTGCGACGTCATGTGTAATCAAAAGCAGGGCCAGGGATCACAGAAGACAAGAGATTCATGAGCCAGACACTAATGACCGATCCGATAGACCGGAGTTCGGTGAATTGATCCCCCAATCTCTAGTTGGCTCGGAGCTCTGTACACAAAATAGTAACATTTTGCAAAATTGCTTTATTTCGTATACATTTTGGGAAAATATAAAATGTTTTCTAAATTATTTAAACAGTTTATTATGATTTATCTACAAACTTGCAAAACATTGCATCGTATCTAGTGACAGCTCAATAAAGGCAGTATATAAATCCAAATACAATGTATAACTAATCAATAAATTATATCACTATTGTTTACTTTCAAATGTGCTCTACTGTAATATTGTATATGACGTGGTCAGTAAATCTCTTACCATCCGGAGGAAGATGAAAGAAACTTTTTGTCTTCTTTTTTGACAGTCAGCATATAATGAAATGCCTTCAGTCAATGAGCTCTAGGTACCAAGGAGCTTCTTAAACGCGACTTGGCCTTTCTATGTGTTTGATTTATTCCTCAGAGTAGGCCAGAGAAATGGTTAAACACCGACGCATTGCTTTTTGACAAATTGTGTTGCCAGTATTTTTTAAAGGATATTGCATTGTAAAATCAATAAGCTAACTTTAGCACTTGGTTTGTGTTCAATAATATATTCCTCTAGGAGTTTCTTAGGATGTAATTTTATATGTCTTTGAATTGCTCTAAAAGTTTACATTAACAACTCAAGGGACATTAATTTTGGTGGAATAGGGGAAAAAATCTCACATCTCAAAAATGAATTCAGATGTGATTTTTTTTTATTTTTTTGGATTATTATAAAACTTGTAAAACTAATTTATATTCTTAAAAAAACTTAACTTTTTTTTATTTATTCAGATTTTTTTCAAGAAACTTTAATGACTATATAAAATCTTTAAAGCAACTTAATAGGGATATTTTAGTTTGATTATTTTATTTGGATGGCTAAAATCTTTGGTTTTATGTCAAGGAGAGATCAGATGCTTAATGTATGGCGCATTATTTTATATATACTGTATGTATATATATATATATATATGTGTGTGTGACGCATCCTGAAATGAATGAAGAAGTGCATTGAATATAGACAGCATATGACTTCTACATCATGTACTTTATATAGGGAAAATATTGCTTCTCTTGGAGAATATTGGTCAGATTATTAAAAATATTATGGCCACCTGTAGTAAGCTGATCACAAAATATTGATATCTTAACCACTTCACCCTCCGGCGATTTTCCGTTTTTCACTTTTGTTTTTTCCTCCTTTTCTTCCAAGAGCTATAACTTTTTTATTTTTCTGCCTATATTGCCATATGAGGGCTTATCTTTTGCAGGACGAGTTTTACTATTGAAAAACTCCATTTATTCCAACCCATATTGTACTGGAAATCAGGAACAAAACTTTCAAGTGCGGTGAAATTGCAAAAAAAGTGCAATTAAACAGTTGTTTTTTAGGTTTTTTTTTCACCATGTTCACTATATGGTAAAACTGACCAACCAGTATGATTCCACAGGTCGGTACGAGTTCGTAGACACTAAACATGTATACTTTTATTTTTATCTAAATGGTGATATAAAATTCAGAAATTTGCCAAAAAAAGAATTGCGCTTTTGTCGCCATTTTCTGAGACCCGTACAGTTTTCATTTTTCAGGATTTGGTGCTTAGTGATGGCATAATTTCTGTGTCTTGAGCTGACATTTTTAATTATACAATTTATGTGTAGATGTGATGTTTTGATCACCTGTTATTGCAATTTGCAATGTTGCGGCAACCAAAAAAATTTTGGTGTTTGGACTTTTTTTCTCACTACGTCCTTTACCAATCAAATTAATTGATTTTGTATTTTGAGAGATCGGCATTTCTGAAAGCGGCAATACCAAATATGTGTGTTTTTTATTTTTTACTCAAAATGGGCAAAAGGGGGTGCTTTTTTAATATTTTTTAAAACTCATTTTTTTGCATTTTAATTGATTTTACTAGTTCCCCTAAGGGCCTTTATGCCTGTACTGTCCAATCGCTTCTCCTGATCAGAGCGCTGCTTTAGCATCCCTCTGATCAGGAGTAATGCTGATCTCCTGAGAGTGTCAGCACTCTGCCGACATTCACAGTGAATATGTCAAAAAGACTGATGCGCACATCTAACAGGTGTGAACAGGTGTCAGCTGAAAACACATTATAACTACAAAAATAAATACAGCTGCACTCTAGAATGCTAACAATGAATAAGGGAACTCTGGTATTGCATTACTGCTATAGGAATAGTTGAAAAAAGAGATATTTAGCTTATGTATTGGCGAATGCATATGAGCCCGATAACCAATGACAAGATGATCTCTTTTATAAAGAGACCCTAACTTGAAATGCCTCTATCTGGGTTAAAACCTACATATCTCACAGGAAGTGAGTCATGACAGCAACGGGGGTCATCATCTGACCCAGCCCTGTCATGGCAAACCATTGACGCCCTGTGATTGCATCACAGGACCGCCAATGGTGTTGGGGAATAGGAAAATATCCACCGGGGCACGTTAGATTACACTGTCAGAGTTTGACAGTTCAATATAAGGTATAAGGGCTTAACAGGTGTGGGTGGATCTTTGATCCACCTGCGCCTGTTAGCAGCACATGTCTGCTGATCAGATCAGCAGACATGTGCAGTAATTATAGCAGGCTCGCTAGGAAGGCGACCTAGGACAGATATATATGTCCTAGGTCCTGACGGGCTTAAACAATAAGATATAATTGATGCAGAAACCTAAATGCAACTATTTAACTTCCCCACACTGCCTCCAGAGGAGAAATGAAGCATTACACAAATAAGCAGTTTGCTGTACTGCACGGATATGGAGCAATAGAGGCTCCTTGTATCACTTCTCTGACTAGGAGATCAAGGGTCTAAACAGCCCCCATTCTAGAATTCCTTAAAAGATTATTTGAGAATGGAATTTTTAAACCAAACAACCCCTTAAAAACCAGGAAATGAATGATATTACGTTGCAATTCAACTTGATGACAAACTCAGAACTGCTACACGGGTAAATTTCATTCTTCAATGTTTTGTTTTTGTTGTTTTGCTGCGAGAAGCGTATTCCAGCCCTTTACCAATGGAAAAAAAAAATCCTCCTAAGACCTTGTTTTTTTTGAACGTCTGTCGGCTACAGATTTTCCTGTTTGCATGACAACATATGCTTCATGTATTTGCTAATTTCTGTCATTTATTTAAATCCTTTTCCATCGCCTGCCTGTGGGACTATCTCTTTCTCCCTCCAAACTGGCTGCAAATTACTGGTTTAGCAGACAGTCCAAAGAAAGAAAAAAAAAAGGGAAAAATGTAATGTTCTTCCAGTAGGAGATGAAAATTAAAAAGCATTGTTGAAAATTAATTTCTGAATAAGCACACGCAGATTGATGGGAGGATTATCCTCTGTCACGTTTCCCATTAATGCCGTCTCCAAATAAATTCTTTCTAATGGCATATGTTATGGAGCCGTTTAAAATGTAGCAGCTGAATAATATATCAAAATTAGTCATTGTCTTGACTTTTTTTTTTGTTCCCGGTTGTGAGGTAGTACAGGATGTATCTCAAACTGTCACCCAGTGTTCATTCTCGTGTGCTCAAAGCCAAGAATACCAGTCCTGATGATGTTCTGTGGCACAGAAATGATCTGGCGTCAATTTTAGAAAAGCACTCTAAATGTCTTTGTCAAAATATTAGACTGGAAATGTTTGGCTTGTCTTAAGGTAGCAGAGTAATTGTTCCATCACTAAATAGCTTTTGGCTGTGGCTCATGTTTAGGGGAGAAATATGCAGACTGAGTTTTATCATAGTTATTATTATAATGTCATAAATGCAATCATTTCTCTTGTAGAGACTGACGATTATTTTAGTTGGAGTAGTTTTAGGTACATTTTCTCTTTTTTTTGCCTTGGAAGCTGTTGTTTTTTCCATTGGAATCGAGCCATCAGGGTTAAAATGATCCATCAATACCACTTTACATTGATGAGATGCGCTAATTGAGGTGCAGTCTGACTCGCCGGGATTCAGTGTGAACAGTCCACAGGACTCAACCTTTGAGACAACCTTCTAGGAAATATCAATGGAGCATAGGAATACTATAGTATTAAAGTGAGTATGTTTATTAAACATGATCAATTTATTTTGAAAACATCTAGAGAAGAATAGTCATTGAAGCGCCGAATCGGCAAGTTCTAAACCACCATTGTCTACAGAGGCTTGAAGGACAAAGTAATGGAAAATAAACCACCACAATCTAGAGAAGCTTTTAGGAAAAAGTCATGGAAAAGAAACCACTACCATCTACAGAAGCTTGTAGAACAAATTCATGGAAAAAAAACACCACCGTCTACAGAAGCTTGTAGAAAAAGTCATGGAAAATAAACCACCAATGTCTACAGAAGTTTGTAGGAAAAAGTCATGGAAAATAATCCACTACCGTCTACAGAAGCTTGTAGGAAAAAGTAAAGGAAAATAAACCACCAGCGTCTACAGAAGCTTGTAGGACAAAGTCATGGAGAATAAACCACCACCATCTACACAGGCTTGTAGGACAACCTAATGGAAAATAAACCACCACCATCTAGAGAAGCTTTTAGGAAAAAGTCACGGAAAAGAAACCACTACCATCTACAGAAGCTTGTAGAACAAATTTATGGAAAATAAACCACCACCATCTACAGAGGCTTGTAGGACAACGTAATGGAAAATAAACCACCACCATCTACAGAAGCTTGTAGGAAAAAGTAATGGAAGATAAACCCCTACCATCTACAGAAGCTTGTAGGGAAAAGTCATGGAAAATTAGCAACTACCATCTAGAGAAGCTTGTGGGAAAAGTCATGGAAAATAAACCACTACCATCTATAGAAGCTTGAAGAAAAACATAATGGAAGATAAACCACCACCATCTACAAAAGCTTGTAGGAAAATGTAATGGAAAATAAACCCCCACCATCTACAGAAGCTTGTAGGACAAAGTAATGGAAAGTAAACCACTAACCACCAGAAAATGGTCATTCAAGAGGAATGATGTCAAAATGGCACCAAATTAGGAGATATAAAGCCACCACAATTTAAGGGAACTTTCAAGGAAAAAATAAGAGCGAATAGTCATACAAGAGGGACCTTTTAATGATAACTAGAGTGAAATCCTTAAGAACCATCTGTTCTGAACCATTGGACATTTTGAATATCTATGGATTAGAATTACCACCTAGAAAACATGAGAACCCTCCCAAAAGAAGAAAAATTACCGGCACCATTTCCTCGATCGTAGCCATAACTTCCAACGTGGTATACCCTCATCCTAATATACAGGCACAGCTGGGATGGAAATTTTGGTATTACAGTTATGAACTTTGAAATAAGTTAGGAGCCTTCATGCATCCAAGTTTCTCCGGTATAATGACATTCCCCGGTAACAGCTTTTTCTCTCTCTCCCTGGATTACGATACAATTACAGAGATATATTTTGTATAGTATTTGAGTAACTTCCATCCCCACACCTTCTGGTTGTAGCAGATGTTCAATTATCCATATAATGTAAATTTCCCCTTGTTTTATTCTATATCCCTAAATTAAAGGTCAGCGTGATTGTAATTTCGGAGAAAAAAAAAAAGTTCTAATTACCGATCTAGATTTCTTATTAAGTTATTTTAGTATTTCCATAGCGTAATGGGCACCTAGCAGTTATTTTAAGTGGTATTTTGCTATTAAGGTGTAAACATCATATGTCTAACACCCAAAACTGATATTGCCTTAAAAATCTGTTCTGTAGATGAACACTCCAGTTGTCTGACATCTGTTGCAGCCATGTTTACTGTCAGCCGCCTGTTTGCTAAGTCTGTGATGACGAGTCGAGAGGAGCTCATCTACGTAGTTCGGTAAATACCTTCAATGGCTGTTCTAGTAATGTTCTCGAAAAGTCACCATACGGCAGCTGATGAGATGCCAGAATGAGGCGTGCGGCATAATTCATTTCCTTGTTGCTTAAAATGTTATTTTGCCTTAGGTTGGATAATCTGGACTTCTACTATTTAGACTTATTTGTTTTCTCATTGGTGACTAAAGGCCGCTTTACACGCAACAACATCGCTAACGAGATATCGCTGGGGTCACAGAATTCATAACACACATCCGGCCTCGTTAGCGACGTTGTTGCGTATGACACGTATGAGCAACCGCTAACGATCTCACTTACCTCAAATATCATTGATCGTTGACACGTCGTTCATTTTCCAAATGTCGTTGAACTTCTGGGGACGCAGGTTGTTCGTCGTTCCTGAGGCAGCCCACATCGCTACGTGTGACACCCCAGGAACGACGAACAACAGCATACCTGCGTCCTCCGGCAACGAGGCGGGAGTGACGTGAATGCGGCTGCTCTCCGCTCCTCCGCTTCTATTAGTGGCCCGCTGATTGACGTCGCTGTGACGCCGCACGAACCGCCCTCTTAAAAAAGTTGTTCACCGCCCACAGCGACGTCGCTAGGAAGGTAAGTCCGTTTGACGCATCCTAGCGATATTGTTCGTCACGGGCAGCGATTTGCCCGTGATGCACAACCGACGCGGGCGGGTGCTTTCACCAGCGACATCGCTAGCGATGTCGCTGTGTGTAAAGTGGCCTTTAGTGGGTGCTTTGCACGCTGCGACATCGCAGGCCGATGCTGCGATGCTGAGCGCGATAGTCCCCGCCCCCATCGCAGCAGCGATATCCTTGTGATAGCTGCCGTAGCGAACATTATCGCTACGGCAGCTTCACATGGACTCACCTGTCCTGCGACCGTCGCTCTGGCCGGCAACCCGTCTCCTTGTTAAGGGGGCAGGTCGTGCGGCGTCACTGCGACGTCACACGGCAGGTGGCCAATAGGAGCGGAGGGGCGGAGATGAGCAGGATGTAAACATCCCGCCCACCTCCTTCCTTCCGCATATCCTACGGAAGCCGCAGTGACGTCGGTAGGAGATGTTCTTCGCTCCTGCGGCTTCACACACAGTGATGTGTGCTGCCACAGGAGCGAGGAACAACATCGGACTGTCGCGTCAGCGTAATTATGGATTATGCCGACGCTGCACCGATGATACGATTACGACGCTTTTGCGCTCGTTAATCGTATCATCGAGCCTTTACACACTACGATGTCGCATGTGATGCCGGAAGTGCGTCATTTTCAATTTGACCCCACCGACATTGCACCTGCGATGTCGTAGTGTGCAAAGCCCGCCTTAGTTGTTTGTGGTTCACAATCAGGCTGTGTGCACATGGTGTATTTTTTAATGCAATTTTTGATACTTTTTTGAGAAATCTGCACCAAATTCTGCATGCAATTCCTTATATCACATTTCTGAAGTTTTGTGCACATGTTGCTTTTTTTTCCTTGTAGAAAAAATCAGCATCATGTCAATTGTTGGGCCAATTTTTCCTGCATTTTTTAGCCCTTTCAGCCATTGACTCATTAAAAAATGCATGGAAAAAAACCCCGCATGTGTTTTTTTAGCTCCTTTTTATGCCAGAAGGTGCAGATTTTGGTGCAGGAAATGTCTGCACCAAATCTGCAGCATGTGCACATACCCTTATTATCATTGTTGGATCTAATGGAAGTCAACTCTTCATGCAAGTAGTGTATGGTGAGCTTCTGCATAGGCACAGAAGCCAATCCGTAGAAGACAAGCTGCAGAGTAAATTATGGAAAAGGACAAAACAGCATCTAGTGTGATAGAAGGTGGCGTTTCTAGTAAAGATCTGTGTAATGATATACACCAATGCTCCTGATATGTAAAAGGGGGCAAAAAGTGGTACATTATAACAAACATATGCAACATATCAGAGACCCTTACCCCAATCCCTCTAAAAAAATGTTATAAAAGTGCTGCTCATTAAAGGAGACTAAAAATTAATCTTCGTTTTCATTTTTTTTCATAAATCTATGAAATTAAGAAACTATGCAATATATCTTGTCAGAGAAATCTGCTTCTTTGTCCTGAAACTTCTCAATTGAGAGGTAAAATCTGTCTTTACATATTTTCCCATTACTGAAATAGGAGATGGCAGTTGGTAGAAGATGGCAGCTGGTAAGAGATGGCAGCTGGTAGGAGATTGCAGCTGGTAGGAGATGGCAGTTGATAGGAGATAGCAGCTGGTAGGAGATGGCAGTTGGTAGGAGACGGCAACTGGTAGAATATGGCAGTTTGAAGGAGACAGCAGCTGGTAGAATATGACAGCTAGTAGAAGATAGCAGTTGGTAGGAGATGGCAGCTGATAGAATATGGCAGATGGTCGGAGATGGCAGCTGGTAAGAGTGGCAGCTGGTAGGAGATTGCAGCTGGTAGAAGATGGCAGTTGATAGGAGATGGCAGCACCTGTAGGAGATGGCAGTTGGTAGGAGATGGCAGTTGGTAGGAGATGGCAGTTGGTAGGAGATGGCAGTTGGAAGGAGACAGCAGCTGGTAGGATATGACAGCTAGTAGAATATGGCAGTTGGTAGAAGATGGCAGCTGGTAGGAGATGGCAGTTGGTAGGAAACGGCAACTGGTAGGAGATGGCAGTTGGAAGGAGACAGCAGCTAGTAGGATATGACAGCTAGTAGAATATGGCAGTTGGTAGGAGATGGCAGCTGGTAAGAGTGGCAGCTGGTAGGAGATTGCAGCTGGTAGGAGATGGCAGTTGATACGAAATGGCAGCACCTGTAGGAGATGGCAGTACGTAGATGTCAGTTGGTAGGAGATGGCAGTTGGTAGGAGATGGCAGTTTGTAGGACATGGCAGCTGGTAGCAGATGGCAGTTGGTGGTGAGAGGGCAGCTGGTAGGAGATGGCAGTTGGCAGGAGATGGCAGCTGATATAATATGGCAGTTAGTAGGAGATGGCAGTTGGTAGGAGATGGCAGCTGGTAGGAGATGGCAGTTGGTGCTCATAAAGTTCATGAAGGTCTATGGAGAACTGTAACTGTCTTTTCAGGAGAAGTTGCATCAGAATATGTCAGCCTCTAGCTCCTCCCCTCTCCATAGAATTTTAAAAGCACCAACTTTCAGCTCCTTTCTGAGTAATGTAACGTCTGCCTTCACTTAAGCACAGATTTTAAAGGTCATCCCAGTAGGAGAAGGAAACAGATTTCCCCGATAACATATATTACAATGTTACTTATTTGCATGTGAACTATTCATTTATGAAATAAAAATTGAAGCGACGGTTAGAACATTTCAAGTCCCCGATCATATATGATAAATCGTAATTCAGGTCCAAGATCAGGGTTTATTATGAAGTTGTAGCAAACATATATAATTCACTTGTATCTGTTACTCCCCAGCAGCCCCTGGAGAGAATGATGGCATTAGTTGATTAGGGCTTCCTCTGTCAGTTCCTTTAGAAGGAGATTAGCAGGAGAAATGTTTGACCTCATACTTGTTAGAGAAAGCTGATTGCCATTCACTTTGCTTTAGATCTATTTAACAAGCCGCTGCTTTCATTCGGATATTGACATGGGCCTTTATGGGTATTCTCTTTAGATGATTAACTGTTCCTTACACAACCAAAGATGCGGGGAATACGTCATCCACTACGGGATGTAAATATTGATCATGTGGGAACCTTTCCAGTTCTCAAAACAAATATAGAAATACCAGTAGAGGTTCCTCAGGGGATGTTACATGATATGGGTCAGGCCATCTCAGGTCCTTGTTTGACAATAATGAAAAATAATGTGGCAGTAGACAACATTTCCTAAAACCCTCAAGATACATTGTTTCTTCTTAATGTCATTAAAAGTCATCCTAGATGGGGATTCTTTCCTGTAAGAGCAGTATGACTGTGGATCCCTTTTTGGAACTATGATGACATGTTTGGCTCACAGCTTTCAAGTCTTGTTTGAAAGATATAGAGTTTTTTTTTCTGCCTCAGCATTAGCAGCATTAAAGTGTTCCCTTTATTTTTTTGAGCAGTGTACATATACAGTCATGGCCAAAAAGTATTTGAACCCTTGAAATTGTTCCAGAACATGAAGTATTTCTCTACAGGAGTATCTCTAATTAATGCAGATGTTCTCAATAAACCTATCAGAAGCTTCCAAAGACATGACATCATCATGTGGGCAGTCCCATATTGTTTAAAGGCATAGTACTCTTAAGGCCGCTTTACACGCTGTGACATCGCTAGCAATCTCACCCGCCCCCGTCGTTTGCGCGTCATGGGCCAATCGCTGCCCGTGGGAACAATATCGCTAGTACGCGTCACACGCAGATACCTTCCTAGCGACGTCGCTGTGGCCGGCGAACAAACTCTTTTTTAAGGGGGAGGTTTGTGTGGTGTCACAGCGATGTCACACAGTGGGCCACCAATAGAAGCGGAGGGGCGGAGAGCAGCCGCATTAACATCACTCCCACCTCGTTGCCGGAGGACGCAGGTACGATGTTGTTCGTCGTTCCCGCGGTGTCACACGTAGCGATGTGTGCTGCCTCAGGAACGACGAACAACCTGCGTCCAAAATGAGCAACGATATTTGGGAAAGGAACGACGTGTCAACAATCAACGATTTGTGCCGCTTTTTGGATCGTTAGAGGTCGCTCGTAGGTGTTACACGCAACAACGTCACTAACGAGGCCGGATGTGCATCACGAATTCCGTGACCCCAGCGATATCTCGTTAGCGATGTCGTTGCGTGTAACGCGGCCTGTAGTGTATGTAAACGTTTGACTTTGCGGAAAGTTATAAAAATGACTTAAAACATTCTCTCATTATTTTGGCATTTGGCAAATATAAATAATTTTGGTTCCTAATTGATCTAAAACGAAAAACTTGCAGATGTGTCTTTACAGATAGTGTATGTAAACTTCTGGTGTCAACTGTACATATCAATGGAGAAACAGACGGACATACATAAAGACAGACAGACAGACAGATAGATAGATAGACTGGACAAAATGACCTATCACACCAGCCTGACAAAAACCAGAATCAGGAAGATGGTAGACGAGGGCTAGGAGAGGTATGTCAATGATTGGAGGACCGACATCAACACCTCAAAGAAACTGACCACGTATCAGAGACTACAGAGAGACTACAGACTGGCCCCGTATCTGGAAAAACTCCCGGACCCCAGAGACCGCAGGACCCTGAGCCGATATAGACTCAGTGCCCACAGTCTAGCCATCGAATCCTGCCGACACAAGCAGATCTACAAGCCCAGGGAGGACAGACTGTGCCAACACTGTGACCTGGAGGCCCTGGAGGATGAAACCCACTTCCTGCTACACTGCACCAAGTACTCAGCAGTGAGGGACACTCACTTCAGGAGACTCTCCCATCTCTTCCCGGATTTCAGCTCCATGAAGGAGGAAGAGAAAATATATATCCTGCTGGGGGAAGAAGAGAGCGCAGTGGAGATAGCAGCGCAGTATGTGAGCGAATGCCATAGACTTCAAGAAAGAACTATGATAAGCCATGGACTTCCATAGCCCCCCATCCCAGATGTGGCCCCCCAAACCCCACCCTAGATATGCCCCATCCACCGTTACTACAGTCCCCACCGTGGATATGCCCCATCATAAGCCATGGACTTCCATAGCCCCCATCCTAGAAGAGCCCCCACAGTCCCCACCCTGGATATGCCTCCATCCATCCTTCCTACAGTCCCCACCCTGGATATGCCCCATCATAAGCCATGGACTTCCATAGCCCCCATCCTAGAAGTGCCCCCACAGTCCCCACCCTGGATGTGCCCCATCCATCCTTCCTACAGTCCCCACCCACCATCCCCACAGCCCCAGTCCCTAATGTACACTTGCTTTGGCAAAAACTAATTTGTATTTGGTCCTGCCAATAAAGCTTATTCGATTTGATTTGATTTAATTTGATAGATACATATATATATATATATATATATAATCTATCTCAAAAAATAAAGGGTACACTAAAATACCATTGTGCTGCTTAAGAGTTCCCCTTAGTTTTTTGGGCAGTATATGTATATATATATATATGGTTTATATTTTGTGTCATTTTATGTTGCTGCTACAGGTTGAAATAGTGGATTTTCAACCTATTTCAGTGCGTTAAATAAATATATATATTTTTTTAATGCACTAAAATAGGTTGAAAATCCACTATTTCAATCTGTAGCAACAACATAAAATGAAACAAAATATAAACCAAAGCAACAACACACAAAATGTTTAACAAGTGCTTACTGCACAATGAGAGTGCAACAAGGAGGACTTTTCTGTATTCAGTAGGATCTTGGGGTCAGTAAATGTATGTGGAATACCTCGTTCTGCCTCAGTTAATGTCTTTTTATTTGACTTGATGCTGTACGTGGATTTTTTTTTCTTTCTAGAGTTGGATAACCGCTAAAAGATGTATTGTTATCTCAAAGGTCTTTTCAAAGGTTATTTATAGAAGAATCGTACGAAGACTCAAATGGAGCATAGTTGCTATTCTACAGTATCTATGCCAATCCAAATTTAGTTACAGAAAATCAGACGCAATGTTCCATTCTGCAGGTATCTCATTAGCGGCAGCCAGTTTCTTTGGTGACACAGCTGTGCTGCGTGTTTTTGTGGATGCTGAAATGTAGAAAATAGTTCTGTTTTACTGGTAAATAGATTCCATTAAATATACAGTACCAAATATTACAACCCTAAAATGTGCATAAACAGATAGATAGATAGGTAGATAGATAGATAGATGATAGATAGAGGGATAGATAGATGGATAGATAGATGATAGATAGATAGATAGATAGATAGGTAGATAGATAGATAGATGATAGATAGAGGGATAGATAGATAGATAGATAGATAATAGATAGATAGATAGATAATGGATAGATAGAGATAGATAGATAGATAGATAGATAGATAGATAGATAGATAGATAGAGGGATAGATAGATAATAGATAGATAGAGATAGATAGATAGATAGATAGATAGATAGATTGATAGATATAGGGATAGATAGATAGATAGATAGATAGGTAGATAGATAGATAGATAATAGATAATGGATAGGTAGAGATAGATAGATAGATAGATAGATAGATAGATAGATAGATAGATATAGATAGATAGAGGGATATATAGATAATGGATAGATAGATAATAGATAGATAGATAGATACTGTAGATAGATAGATATAAGATAGATAGATAGATAATGGATAGATAGATAGATGGATAGATAGATAGATAGATAGATAATGGATAGATATATAATGGATAGATAGATAGATATGTCACTGTGGGTAGATAGATAGATAGATAGATAGATAGATAATAGATAGATAATATATAGATAGATAGATAATAGATAGATAGATAGGTAGATAGATAGATAATAGATAATGGATAGGTAGAGATAGATAGATAGATAGATAGATAGAGGGATATATAGATAATAGATAATGGATAGATAGATAGATAGATAATAGATAGATAGATAATACTTAGATAGATAGATAGATAGATACTGTAGATAGATAGATATAAGATAGATAGATAATGGATAGATAGATAGATAGATAGATGGATAGATAGATAGATAGATAGATAGATAATGGATAGATAGATAATGGATAGATAGATAGATATGTCACTGTGGGTAGATAGATAGATAGATAGATAATATATAGATAGATAGATAATAGATAGATAGATAGATACTGTAGATAGATAGATAGATAGAGGGATAGATAGATAGATGGATAGATGGATAGATAGATATAAGATAGATAGATATAAAGATATAAGATAGATAGATAGATAGATAAAAGAAAGATAGATAGATAGATGATTGATTGATAGATAATGGATAGATAGATAGATAGATAGATAGATAGATAGATAGATAGATACATAGGTAGATAGATAGGTAGATAGATAGATAGATGGATGGATGGATGGATGGATGGATGGATAGATGGACGGACAGACCGACAGGTAGGTAGGTGGATGGATAGATCAATAGGTAAATGAAAGGTAATAATTGAATAAGGCAGGCAGCACAACAAATAAGTTGCACAAAACCAACCATTGAGTGCTGTCTGCCATTTTTAATATTTTATACACTGTTGAACTCAGGTTGGTGTCAGGTTGGAGGGTTTTTTTTCTCCACAAACTATATAGGACACTGGCACTGCATATGCTGTCTTTTACCCAATACATACATACGGTATATTCATTTGGATTTCAAGATACTTATATATTTAACCCATAATATGTGTCTCATATCTGGTATATACCTTATCTCTGCTATATGGTAACATTGATTTTTACTTTCTTTGATGTAGGCACCACATCCCACTTTTTAAGACAAAGCCTCATAAGGTTATGTTTTTATTGGATAGCTTTTTCTTTGAATTAAAATAAAGAGGCAATGGCACTGGACAGTGTACTGTAAGAAAACAAATCATAGTACCTCTAAGAATGTGGGAGTTGCTAGCAGCAGCAGAAGTGTCCCCAATAGCTCCAGCTGGCAGCTGTAATACAAAACGCAGGACAATATTGGAATCCGTTGCTTTTGGAAAGTGGAATGCAAGTGTTAGACATTATGGAGTATATGATTAATCACTTGTTTCCATCACAGGAGGAAAATGTTACCTCTGACAGCAACACCGACAGTTTCAGCTAGTAGTCGGTACAGAACTGTCTGCCTGATCACAAATGACTAAGAAGGATGTTTGCACCTTTTTTTAATTCTAAAATACATGAAAAGTGTAGCAGTGCTCTGTATTATGAATATGATGTTATTTTTTTCGGGTTACCATCTGTTTCTATTATGAGCTCATTTTGACATTGCTAATGCTATGCTTTCGTTAAATGGATTGAGAGAGGTTGTGTGTGATTTCTAGAGACTTCAGAATAATATACACATGTGTTATGGGCAATTGGACCCTCAGCAGTATAGTGATTCATGGAGAATCGAATAATGGTAAAATCCAATTTCAAGAGATCATCTGTAATAGATCTCATAGATATGAAATAGATAGCAGGTAACATAGATAGTGGATAAATGTGTATATTCCCCCATGGTATTTAAGCAAGGTTTCAGCTCCAAACAAAATACTGAGCCTTGATTGAGGTGAGTAATGCTCCGTATTGAGTTTCGAGCTGGAACATTGCTATGAATAAGCACATGTTCACTGCTTTACTATAAGATCAAGTGCTGCCTTTATTTCCTTGCCCCCATCCTTGTGCCATGTAGTAATGTGCCCCCATCCTTATGCCATGTAGTAATGTATCCAATCCTTGTGTCCTGTAGCAATGTGCCCCATCCATGTGCCCTGTAGTAATGTGCCCCATCCTTGTGCCCTGTAGTAATGTACCCTATATATGTCTCCTGTAGCAATGTGCCCTATCCTTGTGCCCTGTCGTAATGTGCCCAATCCTTGTCTCCTGTAGTAACATGCCCCATCCTTGTTCCCTATGGTAATGAATCCCATCCTTGTCTCCAGTAGTAATGTGCCTCATCCTTGTCTCCTGTAGTAATGTGCCCTATCCTTGTCTCCTCTAGTAATATGCCCATCCTTGTGCCCTGTAGTAATGTGTCCTCATACTGGTCCCCTTCTTTTCCCCTAATATGCCGTTGCTCACATACATACGCAAAAAATTATTTTCATCTGTCATTCATTCCCTTAGTGTCCTCTTGCCTACTTCTTGCGGATCACTGCCACGTAGACCCCTCTATGATCTCGGCCAGTACACAGGGCTGCTGATGCCATCAGCGCTTTATTTACTTCAGTTGAATGATTTGCGGCACCACAAATCATTCAACTGAAGTTAAGCACTGACGGCAGCAGTGGCCCCGTGTACTGGCCGAGATCATAGAGGGGTCTACGTTCCAGTGATCCGCAAGAAGCAGGTAAGAGGACATCAAGGGAACTTGAGTATAAGCCGAGAGAGGCTTTTTCAGTATAAAAAAGTGCTGAAAAAGTCAGCTTATACCCGAGTATATACGGTAGATATGAAATATAGATAATTTAATAAATAGGCTGACCTATTGCCATCCCCTGACACTTACCTGAACTTAGAAGGCACTTGGATTATCATTCTACAGACTCCACAGAGAGAATATTCTATTTACACACTATACAGGGCTGAGATGATATGAAGTTTGACTCTTGAACTTGTTGATCTTGGTTCGACGTTGGATTGAAACTAGCCGGTTTCCCCATTCTCAGTCTTCCTTATTATAGCAGATCTGGGACGTGAAGCCTCCTTAGTTAATGATCAGCATACAATAAAGATCTTTTTAATAAGATCTGCAAGTTCTCAGTTAATTTTACAGTTGAGTTCCAATGAGAATATCATTAAACTTAATACTTATGGCGCTCGCTCCGAGCCGTGTTTAAGGGATGGTTAGCTCCTGTATCAAGACACGCCTCGTTTGCGGCTGCACTTTTCAATGATCAGAACAGCCATTTTTCCATGGCGCCCGAATCGTTTCTGCACATCAAGTGGAAAATACCTTATGTTCAACTCTAGAGATTTATGAAATCATTCTCTGTAGAACTTATGAGAGTTTTGATTAGTTTCGAGATGTTTTTAAGAAGCGAGTTTGACATCTTACGATGACGGAATTTTTATAGTTTATGATCCAAATTAAAAGATTTCCATTTGCTTTTTTTTTCTTGTACGCTGTTCAAACGCAATTTTCCAAAGTGTTTTATTATAATCTCAATGTCTTCGATATCTTTTTTTATATAACAAATAGATTCACTATGAAAACCATTGCTGCCTGCCACAATTTTTTCTCTAAATGAGTGTACAGCGGCTGCCATTTATTCAATTACAATAATTCATTTTGGGAAGTTTTTTTGTTGAAACGTCATAAAATAGTAGGTAATAAAGCTTTGAATTGTAATAGGAAAATATGTATATATACTGTTAAATTCCAATTTTTTGTCTTTATGCTACAATGTTTCATTGCCAAGCATATGTGTCAAGGCGGGCTTAAGCCCGCTTTACACGCTGCGATCTTGCTAGTGAGATCGCTAGCGTGCATACCCACCCCAATCGTTTGTGCGTCACCGGCAAATCTCTGCCTCTCTGCCCGTGGCACACAACCGTCACACTACTTACCTGCCTAGCAATGTCGCTGTGACCGGCGAACCGCCTCCTTTCTAAGGGGGCGGTTCGTTCGGCGTCACAGCGACGTCACTAAGCGGCCGCCCAATAGAAGTGGAGGGGACGGAGATGAGCAGGATGTAACATCCCGCCCACCTCCTTCCTTCCTCATTGCCGGCGGCCGCAGGTAAGGTGAGGTCCCTCGTTCCTGCGGTGTCATACATAGCGATGTGTGCTGCCGCAGGAACGATGAACAACATCGTACCTCCAGCTGCAACGATATTTGGGAATAGGGGCGCATGTCAACGATAAATGATTTTGCACGATTTTGCGACCTTTTTTGATCACACGTAGGTGTCACACGCAACGACATCGCTAACGAGGCCGGATGTGCGTCACAAATTTTGTGACCCCAACGACATCGCTTTAGCGATGTTGCTGCGTGTAAAGCGGCCTTTAGGATTTACGTGAGGTGCTTGGCTGAAAAATATGATTGGGACCTCGAAAAACCTATGCAACCTTATCCCCATCTCACCCCCTATTGCAGTTACTTATTTAAGAGTATTTATAGTATACTAAAGTACCGTATTTTTCGCTTTATAAGATGCACTTTTGTTCCCCCAAATTTTGGGGGAAAGTAGGGGGTGCGTCTTATAATCCGAATATACGGGGGGGTGTATATATATATATATATATATATATATATATATATATATACACTGCAGGGTCCAGGGGAGGTGGGGCAACTCTGGAGCGCTGCTGGAAGCAGGTGAACGCTGCGGGCGGCAGTGTTAGATCTCCTGCTCCCGCTCATATAATATGCACAGCCGCTGTCCATCACCATGGTGCTGAAACCGCACCGCAGTGACGGGCTGGGGCAGCGGAGCATATTATATGAGCCTGCGCCCCCCTGTGATGGCACATGCCCCCCCTGTGTTAGATATGGCCCCCATGCTGCTGCTCATCCTAAAATAAAAAAGCTTTAATTACCCCCTCCAGCGTTTCTCCCCGGTGTCCCTGCTTCCACTGTGATCAGGCATGCAGCGATGATCTCACTCTGCTGTGCCGATCACATGACCGGCACCAAGAACCAGGAAGTGGAGGAAGAGAAGCACAGAGGGAGACAGGAGGGAGATCAACGCTGGAGGAGGCAAGGAAAGAGTGTTTTATTTTACTATGGGCAGCAGCATGGGGGCGATATCTAACACAGGGGAACATGTGCAATCCATAGGGGGCCATAGGCAGCACAGGGGAACGTATGCAATCCATAGGGGGCCATAGGCAGCACAGGGAATGTGTGCAATCCATAGGGGGCCATATGCAGCACAGGGGACTGTGTGCAATCCATAGGGGGCCATAGACAGCACAGGGGACTGTGTGCAATCCATAGGGGGCTATAGGCAGCACAGGGGAATAGACAGAGACATCCATATGTTTCAATAGGAAAAGCTTATATTTGGTTGGATGGGTTTCCCAAGCAACTTTCAAGCGGTTACCAGTTTCTTGAGAGGTTTGGGTCAGAGTGATATATACATTGCCCATATAGTTATTTGTCTTTTATGTAATTTAGAATACTAGGCACCAAAAAATACCAACGATTGACTCTTTAGTCCTCAAGTTAGTTAATTATCCTTCAGGGAGAAAGGAGATGAGCTCTAGTGCCACCTATTGGAGGTAGCAATCCTAAAAGTCAAAAGTAACCCTTTAACGAGTAGAGTTGAGCGCGGTTCGCGGTTCGAGGTTCTCCAGTTCGCGGCTCGAGTGATTTTGGGGGCTGTTCTAGATAGAACTAGAACTCGAGCTTTTTGCTAAAGCTCGATAGTTCTAGATACGTTCGAGAATGGTTCTAGCAGCAAAAAGACCAGCTAATTCCTAGCTGGCTTTCCGCTGTAATAGTGTAAGTCACTCTGTGACTCACACTATTATGAAATTTCATTGTATAGTGTGCGGGAACAGCGCATTCAGATCACTGCTGTATGGATAATGGCGATCGCCATTTTTTTTTTTTTCCTTGTCTTCCTTCCCTAAGCGCGCGCGTGTAATGGGGCGGGCCAGCATGTCAGCCAATCCCAGACACACATACAGCTAAGTGGACTTTTAGCCAGTGAAGCAACGGCATGTGTGATAGGATGTCCATGTCACATGTCCCTGCATTATAAAAACGATTATCTGCCCGTCCGGACGCCATTATCTCTTCTGCGTCTGGGTGTCAGTCACCGCTGGCGCAGTGCCTATCTTCGATCCTGCTGTGTACGCTCTATACACAGCGCTGTACAGCATAGGGATAGCACTTTCTATCAGTCCTTTTAAGGGCTAATACCGGCAGGGTCAGAGCCATAGGTGACAGGTCCGTGAAAACAGAGTTTAACAGCTACACAAGATGACAGCGTCTGTGTAGCTAAGGTCAGGGATTTCCTTGCTGCATTTCCCCATTAGGAGGGATAGAAAGGCAGGCTTCCTTTCCTCTACCCAGACCCACAACCCTGCCACTGTACCCTCCTGCCCTTTGCACACTCAAACTCATTGTTACTAAGCCATTATACTAGCAAACACTGAGTGAACTTAGTGGCATCCTAAACGTGGCTGTTGGACTTCTGTATTGTCCCACTAGTGTGTGTGGGGCCCAATTTTTGGAAAAAAGGGAGACTCCGCTTGGAGTAACCCTTGCTTATAGTGTTTTTAAAAAGGAGCCAAGATGAACAGAGCTGGGATCAGGAAAGACTTTGCTACCTACCCCGGTGTCATGCTGGGGACGATTAATTATGGCGTATTTTTAAATGTGCTTGATGCAAATCAAAACATCCTGATGCAACTAGGGCACAAGTGCTGCCACTGATGGGGTGTCTGTGTGGGGCCCAATTTTTGGAAAAAAGGGAGACTCCACTTGGAGTAACCCTTGCTTGCTGTGTTTTTTAAAAGGAGCCAAGATGAACAAGTCATGGTTCAGCAAAGACTTTGCTACCTACCCCGGTGTCATCCTGGGGACGGTTAAGAATGGCGTATTTTTTAATGTGCTTGATGCAAATCTAGCTGTGAAGTGTACAACTGGCGCACAACTGCTGCAACTGAAGGGGTGGGTGTGTGTGGGGCCCAATTTTTGGAAAAAAGGGAGACTCCGCTTGGAGTCACCTTGCAGTGTTTTACATGATTTTAGAAGGGCATGCCATGCCTATATCTGTGTCTCCTCCTCTTTTTCCTTGTCCAGCTCTTTTGTTTTCGCATGAGTATATGTCCTTGTCACTTTCCCATGTGTTTGTGTTGTGTTGTGAGTTTTTTGTCACCTTTTGGACACCTTTGAGGGTGTTTTCTAGGTGTTTGTGAATGCCTGCCATTGTTTCCTATGCGGTTCGAGTTCGGTTCGTCGAACGTTCGACGAACTGAACTCGAACGGGACCTCCGTTCGACGAACCGAACTCGAGCCGAACCACGACCGGTTCGCTCATCTCTATTAACGAGCCTTGTCATATGACTCGTTAAAGGGCCACTTTTGACTTTTAGGATTGCTACCTCCAATAGGTGCCACTAGAGTTCGTCTCCTTCCTCCCTGAAGAGACAGTTTGCATATTTCCCAGTAGAGTATTGCAGCTATAAGTCTCCTCGCTGGCAGCCAGTGAGGATACTTATAGACTGGTTTGTCAGTCTCAACAAGGTGGTTAAGACATTTGTGGTTTTCCCATATTTTACAACTGATAAAAATTAACAAAAATTTGGTTGGTTGGTGTAAATGACCCACTATGGTGGCAAGGACAACATTTTCTAATCAGTGATCCATGTAACTCTGGGTCCCTTTAAACCTAATCAAGACCCCAGAAGAATATGCTGTGATTTTAGGGGCAGATTCACATATATGATGAGAAAATCTAACAGGAATCTAAACTAATGAATAATGTTTATGCCAGCTTTGGCTTAAAAAAATAATAACAATAATAATAAAAGTGTTTCAAAACCAGTAGACATAAAATATTTGTGATTCCCAAAAAAAATATTATAATTTGCTGAGATTTCCAAATGGTAAATAGGTTGGAAATTACAGCACTAGGGCTAGGAAAGTATTTCAGCAATAGAAGTTCAAGATTTGTAATACAATGAGTGACATCTTGTTTATGACATGTTAATTGACTAAGAATTTAGATAGGTATAGAGTCACTGTATTATAGGAGGCAATCTAAAAATTTTACTGTTTTGTATAGGTAAAAAAAAATAGACTAAACAATTGTTATGACTATAACTATAACACTTTCATGGGGATGGACAAACCAGAAGTGTAAAACCAGAAACCCACAGGTCCCAAAACAGGCTAGTACTTGCCCTAGACCTGACCCTGATTTGTCCCTACCTGACAGCAGAGGTTGGCACCTTAAGATCAACTAACAGCGCCCCCACTGGTAGACGGCTGACCCTGAGTGTCCTTACCTGCATACTAAGCTATAAACCATATGTAACACAAAAACAACAATACACAGTAATGAAGTGCACAAAAGCAGAGGGTGAGACACAGGCCTAGGAATGTGCAAACACCGTCATGCAGGAATGATGGAATAGAAGAAACCAAAAAGAATAACAATACATGGAAACCCTCCCAAACCTAAATGAAATAAAAGAGGAGATAACTGGGAAGGGATTCACACAAACTGCAGGGAATAGTAATAGCAATGTCGCAATAAGAAAACCTTAACCGAAATATTGAGAAATATAGCTAGCACTGAAACATGTGAGTATAAATCAGTATAAATAGCCCTTTCCAAATGTGATTGGGTAAACCAAATGAGAAAGTGCACACACCTGAATAGAAGTGAAACAGGAATGTAGAGTATAAGAAGAAAGTCAAGAGATTCTTCAGCAATTGGACCAACGCATAACAGGCTGTGGTCCAACCAAGAAGGAAACCGACCAACAACCAGAGATCACTGATTCGAACCCCAGAGTGGCACCATAACAACAATAAGAAAAAGGCTTTTTATTTTTAACTGAGGAAGATCTTTAAACCCATAACAAACATAAGGAAAAATAAAGGGCCAATCTGAAGTAAGATCATTATGGCTCCATTATTATATAAATCTAAAGTAAATAAAAAAAAGGGACACTCTATAGGATATAAAGACGGGGTGTTTGAAGCTGGATGCAAAATTGGGGTATTGTAGGAACCCATTGCTCTGGTGTAATTACTGTAGCAAAGCTTTGGCTATAATTATACTGGTAATAGGGGCTCTGGTTGTCACTACTCTAAGGGGCCAGGAGTTGGATGTCGCTTGTGACCCTATCCAAGAGCTGAATTTGGATCTGAAAGTTAGAAAGGTTGGGGACCACTGGTGTAGAAAATTAACAACAAATCACAAGGTGCTGCTGGAAAATATGACAGCTTATGAGTGGATGGACAGTCATTTTATTGAGGCTACATGTTTCCACACTGAACAGGTGCCTTCATCGGGAATCGATTGGCCTGATGAAGGCACCTATTTGGGGCTGAAAGGCAAAGTATCTCTAGTTATGCATTTATACTGTTCTATTCTATACTTAATTCAATATATTACTCTAGTATATCTACTTATGAACTGCCACCTTTCGAGCTGTATCCAGTGGTTCCTTGTTTTTCTTCTACATTCTACTGCCATTATTATATAGGCACCTCCCCAAAAAGGAGAGTGTCACCAATTACTCATGAATGTTTAGTGCTCATATTCATATATTCTCCCCTTTTAAAAATAAAAAGAACTAAATAATTAGATTATTAATGCAATAAACTAAAAAAAGAAAAAGAAAACCAGACCCACTTTGAGTGATAAAATATATGTCCATTTCCTGAAATTGCTTCTGAATTGTTCTGTTATTTGCTACAAGTAACAGAAGACCAGGGCAACTGTATTCGAGCCCGTTACCGACGGCTAAACACGAGCAGCTGAAAAATATTCTAAGTTTGGTATATGCTGTGCTTACAGGCAGCTGAAAACCTCACGGGGCTATGAAATGATCAGCCATAAGACAGAAGAGTGGAAATGTGTTCCTGTTCACCTTGTGGTGGTGTTGTATTGGATTAGCTACCTGACTGGCTAGGGGGAATTCCATCATTCTGTTGCAAACTGAAGAGTGAGACAGATGCGCAGACCCCAAGGTGAAACGCGCTGGGTTCTGGAAGCAAGAAAACTATTAATGTCGATACAGAAAAGTATTCTGTGCGATACACACAAGCCGTGAACACAATAACTATTTTTTTTGTCAATTGCAGGTTATAACCTCAAGGTTTCGGACAGAAAAAAGCAAATAATACACAGAGCATCTTGCAAGTAAATAGTGAATCCCAAACAGTGAAGGACAACCGATAGTTCTATGGCAATTGGGGAAATAGAAGTTTTACAAGCCATCTTCTAGCCATTTTGCGATTTTAATACTTTTTTTTTTATTTCCTCATCATATACCCTTAGAGTGAAAAATATAGATATATTCTGAATTCATTAGGTAGAGAAAGCAGGGTTTATCTAATTTAGGAGTAATATTTTTCATTGGTGCCTATCATTGTAAAGGAAGACAAAGGCTCTTTGGCTTTCTGATTCTGTAGAGCCCACTAGCCACCAGAGAGGAACACATTTTGCCAGATGATAATATCTTAGATATGGGGCAAAGTCCTCTTGTGGTACATTGAGAGTCTCTTCATCATGGTGCCATCTTAAAGGGAATCTGTCACCAGATTTTTCAAATTTGAGAGCAACATAATGTAGAAGTGAAAACCATGATTCCAGTGATGTGTCACTTACTGGGCTGCTTGCTGTAGTTTTGATTAAATCACCCTGTTATAAGCAGGAGACTATCACTAGTAAACCTGCTGCTGTGTAGTCCTCCATATTCATGAGCTGTATATAACTCTGCTCCCACCACTGATTGGTGTTTTTCTGGCTATGCATAGTGTTTACAGAAAGCTGCCAATCAGTGGTGTGGGCGGGGTTATATACAGCTTAGCAAATGCTAAATCTGCAGCAGATATAATAGTGATTTCATCAAAACTACAGCAAGCAACCGAGTAAGGGTCACATCACTACAATCAGGATCTCTGCCTCTATATCATACTGCTGTCAGATGGTCATCAATAATATTCCAGTAATCATTTTTGTTTCTTCATCAAAGTGCTATTGTCACGACGCACCCTTGAGGAAGGTCCGGTGTGAGCCAAAACACAAAACAACAGGGGTTACACCACAACAAAGAAAGAATACACTGGAAACACTTTGAAAAATACCCTGGAGACAGGGAAAGATAGAAAGAGACAAACGCGGCGCCAATCTGAGCGTAGTGAGTTTTTTTTATATATAAAGGTATTGAAATAGTGGAACTCTCACTTGGTTCAGAGGTTAGAAAGCCTGGAATAATCTAAAAGGAGTTGATCCACTTTCCAATAGGATTATGGTGCAGTATGCAGCAATCGCACTGGTTACTATGGAGGAGCCCTCCAGCAGGTCCACTTAGTGAAAGAAGTTCCAAAGGCAATTACCAGTCTTGCGGCGCTCCTGCTACCAATGGTGGAACATATTGGATGATTTTGATATGACTGAAAATCATCCAATATGTTCCACCATTGGTAGCAGGAGTGCCGCAAGACTGGTAATTGCCTTTGGAAATGGAGACACTTTATTAGTGGAGGTTTTCTAGGACTAGTGAGAGGGAGATGGACACCTCCTCTACTTACCTGCCGCTGTATCCTGCACTCCTAGCTAGTCCCAATACAGGTTCCTCACCTGTTGCCGAGCAAGAACCTGAAGCCTTGGGTGACCCTACAATAGTTCTGTCTAGGGAGTGGGCAGGTAAGAAAAAACACCACTGCACTATAAAAACACACAAGGGAAGGAAGACAGATAAGGGAAACACACCACGTCAGACTGCTGCAGTCAGAACTAAGACTGCTGCAGTCAGAACTAAGACTGCAGCGACACCAGCAACTCAGCAAAGGGTTTCAGCAGCTCCTTCCACCTCCTGGCCCAGCATCCAAATGAATTGAGATCAGAGAATAACCAACACCCTCTGCTGGTAGAAGAGGGTTTATAAAGGGACTGGGAGTGGTCCCAAACCGAAAACACCTGAGTTGGTAATTAGCTTGCTTGCTGGGCAACAATACTGACATTAACCCTACGACTGCCAAAGGAAAGGAAAACATGTTTAATAATGAGAGTCCAGAATGGAAATGACTCTCAAGTCCTGAATCTGTCACTAGTCTCATAATGCAGAGAGACGACTGTGACAAATATCTTAATCAGTTGCAGGTCCTTATTCCATGCTGCCATAATTGTCATCATAGAACCGTCTTTTTTATAGAAACATTTTGTTTCTTCCCATTTCTACATGACAGATTTAATCCCAACTTTTGGTATCAACTAGTGATGAGCAGAAAGAACTATATGAGTCTGGCCTGAAATCATCTTCGGTACTGACGAACCAAGACAAGTTGAGCTCCTTGGGCTGGCACCTGAATGTCAGCATCCTGGACGCCACTTGATATCACCAAGTGCGCACAGAATCATGTTAAGGGTGCTTTACACAACACGATCTATCGTGCGATAGATCGTCGGGGTCACGGTTTTTGTGACGCACATTCGACATCGCTTGCGACGTTGGGCTGTGTGACACCTCCGAGCGACGCAGTATCGCTCACAAATCGTGAGTCGTGTACTCGTTGCTCGGTTTCATAATCTCGTTTAATTAAAATGGCGCCGGTTGCTCATCGTTCCCGGGGTAGCAGACGCCGCTCCGTGTGACACCCCGGGAACGATGAACAGCAGCTTACCTCTGTCCCGCGGCACCCACCGGCTATGCGGAAGGAAGGAGGTGTGCGGGATGTTTACGTCCCGCTCATCTCCGCCCCTCCGCTTCTATTGGCCGACCGCTGTGTGACGTCGCTGTGACGCCGAATGTCCCTCCCCCTTCAGGGAGAGGATGTTTGCCGCCCACAGCGAAGTCGCTCAGCAGGTAAGTGTGTGTGACGGGGGTTAACGACTTTGTGCGCCACGGGCAACTAATTGCCCGTGACGCACAAACGACGGGGGCGCGTATGATCGATCGTGAAATTGCACGATAGATCGTACCGTGTAAAGCAGGCTGTATTATGTCTCTACGCATCACGCGCCATCATGGTATGCATCGTGCCTAGCAATTGCATATGATGCCCCTTTTCCCAGCATTTGAAAAATGTTGCTCTACCCTGATTCAGCATCCACTGATTGCCAGAGTGAACATCTTCAGTATCAACTACTGTATATTCTCCATTGAAGTACAGTTCACCACTTGTTACTTGGATTAATACTACTGCCATATGCACTAGCACGATTATATGACTTCAATATATCGGTAATAAGACTTGAAGTGGACCATTCAAACATATAAAGTGATAGTGGGTGAAATTCTAAAAATGTTCTCAAATACATTTATTTACCAAATCTGATGATTACCTCTTAGTACAACATATTAATGGGGCATAGATTTTACTTTCAGGTTAAGAGGACACATACATAGTGAGATTATCTGTTCTTGATGGGACATTTAATTAGGGAGAAAGCTGATTTTATACATCATGTGAATGAAAAAGTGGATCCATGTGCTCAGATGTGGCAGGATTTGCCCAGTTTTAATGGCACAGTGGTCCATAGAATATAATACAAGAATAGATTTATCTATTTTTCTCATATAGTCACTAAAAGTCAATCATGAACTTGGTGAGCTAATTCATTAGCACTAGAAGTCCCAGAAATTTCGAGCTCCATAGGGTTCCAATGGTAGAAATGTTAAATAACCCCTCTCTGGGACTTCCTGTGTTAAGGCATTCTAAAGGGCAGTGGATCAGCGAATAAGTGAAATGTTTCTTTAATAATCCTCTCCCCCAGGGTTGTCTGAATATTACGTCACACAATGAATGTTATGTGATAGCCATGTAATAAGATATATTATCCAGTCCAGATAAACATGGAGGATACAGCTGCTTATAAAGGGGTAATGAGCAGGAGGAGGACATAACTGCTGGTAAAGGGTTATTCTGCAAAAGAAGTACTATATTTTTCGCTTTATAAGACGCACTTTTGTTCCCCCAAATTTTGGGGGAAAGTAGGGGGTGCGTCTTATAATCCGAATATACAGGAGGGGGGGTGTATATATATAGAGTCCAGTGGAGGTGCAGGCAGCTCTGGAGCGGTGCTGGGGGCTGCTGGGGGCAGGGAGAGCTGGGAGCGGCAGCGTTTGATCTCCTGCTCCCGCTCATATAATATGCACAGCCGCTGTCCATCAGAAGCGTGGTGCTGAAACTGCATCGCGTTGATGGGCTGGGGGAGCTGTGCATATTATCTGCCTGTGCTTACCTTTGATTGCACAGGATCCCCCCCTCCCCCTGTGTTAGATATGGCCCCCATGCTGCTGCCCATAGTAAAATAATAAACTCTTTACTCACCTCCTCCAGCGTCTGCCCAGCTGCTGTGATTATATATATATATATATATATATATATATATCTCTGCTGTCCCGATCACATGACCTGCACTAGAACCAGGAAGTAGGAAGTGCAGGAGACACTGGAGGAGCTCAACCCCGAGGAGGGAGACACATGACAAGACAGTGCTGCAGAAGGTAAGGAAAGAGTTTATTTTACTAAAAGCAGCAACATGGGGGTGATATGTAACAGAGGGTGATGTCTGCCTGCCACAGAGGGTGATGTGTGCCTGCCACAGTGGGCCTGTCTGCCTGCCACAGTGGGCCTGTCTGCCTGCCACAGTGGGCCTGTCTGCCTGCCACAGTGGGCCTGTCTGCCTGCCACAGTGGGCCTGTATGCCAGTCACAGTGGGCCTGTATGCCAGCCACAGTGGACCTGTGTGCCTGCAAGAGTGGGCCTGTATGCCAGCCACAATGGGCCTGTATGCCAGCCACAGTGGGCCTGTATGCCAGCCACAGTGGGCCTGTATGTTAGCCAGAGTGGGCCTGTATGCCAGCCAGAGTGGGCCTGTGTGCCAGCCAGAGTGGACCTGTGTGCCAGCCAGAGTGGGCCTGTGTGCCAGCCACAGGGGCCGTGTGCCAGCCATAAGGGAAATGTGGCATCACTGGGGGACGTGTTCAATATAAGGTTGGCCATATCCAGATTAAGGGGGCTAATTTTAGGATGAGGGGGCTATGAGGGACATATACCCTATATTATTTGTTAGACGGACACTGGCATTATAAGACGGACCCCATTTATTAAAAAATTCTCTATTCCTTCACCAAATTTGGGGGTGCGTCTTATAATCAGGTGCGTCTTATAAAGCGGAAAAATACGGTAATTGGCTACCCGGGAAATTATTAATTTGAGTTTTTCACTGTATACTATAAACAATCACATCCACTACAGACTAATGACAATGATCTAAAAAAAATGACTTCAGTGACTGATCGTTGCCAACTCCTGCTGCTCAATAATACACTGGAATTAATCATATTTCCCTTCTTATCTAAATAAATACAGCATAAAATACAACAGCAATACAGATATCCTCTTCTTTTCCACATTTCTTAGTCGTCATAGTGAGATGTCCAAGCTCAGAAACAGCAAGTGTCACACAGCTGTCAAAATAGTGAGACAGCAGAGAGCCCCACTTCAGTTTCTCTTCCTTCAAGAAGCAGATTTATTATGGCAGATAAATAAATATACACCTTTTTTACTTTGTAGTTGAGTTTTTGTTTTTTTTTTGTTTTTGCTCCTAAGACCTTCATTGGGGTGCACTAATTTTTGCAATATGTTCTTGCATGGATTCATTAACAAAATTGTTTTTTTTTTCACTTTTTATTGGTATGTAAAGTAACAAATCTTGTTTACCATTAATGAGCCATATTTGTGGGAGTATTTTGTCGTATGAAAAGGAAAGGAAACTAACAATTCTCTTAAGGACGCTTTACACGCAACGACATCGCCAACAAGATGTCGTTGGGGTCACGGAATTCGTGATGCACATCCGGCCTCGTTAGCAACGTCGTTGCATGTGAAATGCATGAACGACCGTTAACGATCAAAATTACTTACCTAATCGTTGATCGTTGACACGTCGTTCCTTTCCCGATTATCGTTGCTGTTGCAGGACGCAGGTTGTTCGTCGTTCCTGCGGCAGCACACATCGCTACATGTGACACCACAGGAATGAGGACCAACACCGTACCTGTGGCCGCTCGCGATGAGGAAGAAAGGAGGTGGGCGGGATGTTCATCCCGCTCATCTCCGACCCTCCGCTTCTATTGGATGGCCGCTTAGTGACGCCGCTGTGACGCCGCACGCATCTCTCCCATAGAAAGGAGGCGGTTCACTGGCCACAGCGACGTTGCTAGGCAGGTAAGTATGTGTGACGGGTGTAAGGGATGTTGTGCGCCACAGGCAGCAATTTGCCCGTGACGCACAACCGACGGGGGGCGGGTACGCTCGCTAGCGATATCGATAGTGATATCGCTACGTGTAAAGTACCCTTTAGGGTGCACTTATTTATGCAGAGCACTGTACAAATAGTTTCATTATATACAGTATATAGAGATACACGTATCTATTGTTTTTTGCACTAACTGATAAGATATTGACTGTCTAAACCTTTAATACCTTAAAATTGGGATTAATGAGTAATTTCTTCAGAAATGGCGTTTGCGAACAGTTTACATCACAAGCTCTTAATAGGTTCATGTAATGAAATGTCTCCTTGAGAGAATCGGGGAGACTTGGGTCTGTTTATCCGGGAGCATCAGGCACAACCGGGTATATAATATTATCTTTGGTAAGATGAAGATTAGCTAGAAATAAACTCTTCTTGTTCCATGGATATGGATCTGCGTGGGACGAGGTTCTCAGAATGAAATCACCTCCGTATAATTGGGATTAAAGTTAGAGCGTCTTCCTTGTTAATTTTGGATCCGTATTGAATCCTTGTATCTATAACAGGACAGGTAAATTACAAAGGAGGAAACACAGACTCAGCGTACAGTAATTGTGCGCTGCCTGAAAACCGACAAGGATCTTTGAAGGGTAACGCTTTGTGTCTCTTACAAAGGACAAGGGATGTGGTTTAAGCTTTTTATCTCGCTCCTTTCCTCTCCCCTAAGAAAAGTATTAAGTATATATTACAATTGATTTTAGAAAGAACACAGTATTATTCCTGGAGGGAAGTAAACGGACGGAGAATTTTTTTTTTCCATTTAATGTCCATACAAACACTTTACTATTTGCTCATAAAACTACTAAAATAGCATACAGATATAGCAGAGCTGAATATGTTATTTAACTCCATAACACAAGTCCTATGTAGAATGCAGATATGTACCATCTCCTTCCCTTACTATTCCCAGTATTCTGGATGATTTTTATTAGTATTCCACCAAACCGTACTCATTTTTACAGCTTTTCTTTAATGACATATAAAGATATGCTGCGCGAAGAGAGTATCATATAAGGTTTTGTTTGTTTGTTTTTATTTACATTTTATTTGGATAAACAAAACAACATACTTTTAACTAAAAAAAAGTGTATAGTTGTGTACGGAAATCAGAAAGGACAGCGAAGCGCTACGTAGACAAAACAATTTGTATAATGTAAATATTATAATTTATATACTTTTTTAAACCTATTTTATATACTGTAAATATTATCTTTTATATACTTTTATTTTTAAATACAGCTAAGAATAGCTTTACGTACAGAAATATTTGTGGATTATTTAATTTTTATTTATTTTTTTACTGTATACGGTAAATATTATGATTTGCATACTTTTTTAAACTTATTTTGTATACTGTAAATATTATCTTTTATATACTTTTATTTTTAAATTCAGATAAGAATAGCTCTATGTACAGAAATATTTGTGGATTATTTTTTTTTACTGTATACAGTAAATATGATTTACATACTTTTATTTTTAAACATACTTTGTATACTGTAAATATTATTTTTTATATACTTTTATTTTTAAATTCAGATAAGAATAGCTCTATGTGCAGAAATATTTGTGGAATATGTAATTATTTTTTTCACTGTATACAGTAAATATTATGACTTATATACTTTTATTTTTAAATATACTGTAAATATTATTTTTTATATTTTTAAATTCAGATAGGAATAGCTTTATGTACAGAAATATTTGTGGGGTTTTTTATGGTTTTTTTTTCTTACTACGGACAGGATAATGTAGAAAATAATTTTCATATCTGCATTTATAAATTATAATCTCCTTTAGTTTCAGGAAATGATATAGATGTTGATAATCTCCATATAAAGCCACGGAATATGTTGGCGCTACAGGAAATTAATAAATATTTAAAAAAAAAAAAAATTATGCTGAAAAAGAAAATTTGGAATTGGTCCAGATTATTTATCATTTGCTACATTGGGAACTGAATACTGATGACACTGCAATTAAGAGATATATAAAGATTATTTAAAATATTAAATAAAAACACTTTTTAAAATATATTTAATATAATTGTTTATAAATAATTAATAATATAATTATAATAAATAAATAACTAAATAAAATTAAATAAAGTAAATAAATAATCTTTAAATACTTTAATATTTTTATGTTAAATAATTAATAATACAATTATAATAAATAAATAAGTAATACATAAGTACATAATAATTAAATAACTGTAATATTTATATTAAATAATTACTAATATAATTATAATAAACAAATAAATAAAAAGGTAATACATAATAATTAAACAGTTTAATATGTATTTATGTCAAACAATTAATAATATAATTATAATAAATAAATACAATTAAATAAAAAATAATAATTAAATAATTCAATAATGCAATATTTATTTATTATAGTTATGCTAAAAATTATTATCCATTTATATATTATTTTTAAGCATTTGTTTTAGCATTTTCTATTTAAAAAATGCATATTTATATCCAGAATATGTATTTTTACATATTTTAAATTACTATTATTATTATTATTTTTATTTTTTTTTCTTCCCAGTATGAGGAGTAGTGCAACATACTTGTGCCTCTACCAATACAAATATAAGGTGGTTGCCCGTCCATTTTTCATTGTAGTCTATAGGGAAGAGGATCACGTAAGAAATACAACTAGGCCAATTATTTCAGCTTAAAAAGAGGCGACTGCTTCATTGGTCATGTAAACATCATGGAAAGGAATAAAAATGATTGAACCTGACAAAGTTAACTAAACCCTGATGGAAAAAAAAATGCGACAAAAACCATTTTAGAGGCTATAATTCGAAGACTTTCTTATCCTAAGAGGATATGGTAGGTTAAAAAATGACTTCTAGACCCTGAGAAGTCTGAGACTAAGCATGCGGCAATGAAAGGAGTGAAGGAAAGGGCAGTCTGCCTTTACACTCTTTCTTTATATGCCCTCGCGTTTTGTTTTATTGATTTCCTTACTTAAAGCTACTGGAATGGTGACACTTTTTCATGGCGTAACAAAAGATGTGCTTCATCTATATTACTTAGCTCAACACACAATCCGGAGAGCCCTGGAAGGCTTCTTTCTAAACACTTGTACATGTGATGTTTTCTGGATAGATTTTCCAATATGTTTTTTTCTTTTGTTCTTTTTAAAAAAAAAATAAATAAATAAGTAAACATGGCAGAAATAAATGCTGACACCAGTGGCACCAGTTTTAAATACTTTCCATATATACAGTTCATAAGCAAAGCAATGTGTTTCCCAGACTACATTGCCATAATACTGAGGCCATACTCTCCTCCATCTGTCTCTTGCTTTTTGGTACATTTGTTACCAAATTTGCTCATTTTCAATATCCCAATACCGTATACTTTAATATACATCAACTGAGAATTAAACAGGTATTGGACCACCCCTTGCGTAATGTTTTGGCCCACCCATTGCATTATGATTTCGACCACTTTTTACAATATATTTTAGTCCACCCCTTGAATTATATTTTGGACCACGCCTTGTATTATAGTTTTGACTACCCCTTGGATAATATTTTGGACCATCCCTTGCATTATATTTTGGACCACCTCTTGCGTTAATTTGCTAACCATTCCTTGCATTATGTTTTGGACTAGCCCTTGCAATATATTTTGGACCACCCCTTGCATTATATTTTGGACCACCCCTTGCATTATATTTTGGACCACCCCTTACATTATATTTTGGACCACCCCTTGCGTTATGTTTTTGACAACCCATTGCATTATATTTTGGACCACCCCTTGCATTATATATTGGACCACCCCTTACATTATATTTTGGACCACCCCTTCTGTTATGTTTTTGACAACCCCTTGCATTTTATTTTGGACTAGCCCTTGTATTTTATTTTGGCTCACCCCTTGCATTATGATTTGGACCACCTCTTCAATTATATTTTGGGCCACCCTTTGCATTAAGTTTTCAACCATCCCTTGCTTTAAGATTTGGACTACGCCTTGCATTATGTTTTTGACAACCCCTTGCATTATATTTTGAACCACCACTTGCATTATGTTCCTGAGTCCTGACCACTCCTTGCATTATATTTTAGACCACACATTGCATTATATTTTGGGCCATCCCTTGCATTATGTTTTTGACAACCCCTTGAATTATATTTTGAACCACCTCTTGCATTATGTTTTTGACAACCCCTTGCAGTTTATTTTGGACCACCCCTTGCATTATATTTTGACCACTCCTTGCATTTTACTCTATGCAAGCATTAAGAGGTAACTCTCTGTGATGACTCAGCGTCTGGCCCCTTGTGTGGGGGGTGAACTGTTCCTAACTAGGCCAGGCGTCTTGTTTTTTTGTTTGTTAATTCAAGAGAAGTTAACCTTTGTTTCCTGTCAGACTGACCAGAGAACTATTATCTGTTAAATATGTATTGCCTCAGCCCTTTGACTACATAATTAAGAGGAAAGTTATGCAGTTGGATTGAACTAGCGGCCAATGAGAGAACAGCCATCTCCCACCAATCTTGTAAAACCCAATACCCTGAAATGAGAACTGAGAGGTGTAAAAGGGGCCTTGCTGCGGTCACCAGGTTGACATTATACAGAACTTCAGCCTAGGGTCCACAGTTTCAGCTGGAGGATTACAGAACTGCTTCAAGATTCATATTCTACAGGACTTTAGCCTAGAACCCCTGGTTCCAGCTGAAGGATCACAGAAATGCTTCAAGAATGGTATTCTACATGACTTCAGTCTAGGAGCCACAATTACAGCTGGAGGATAACAGAATTGCTTCACTTTATTCATTTTACAGGACTTTAGCCTGGGATTCACAGTTTTAGCTGAAGGATCACAGACTGCTTCACTGCTCAATGCTGAGCCCACAGATTTGCTTGGAGAACCCTAGTTCTTGCTATGTATCTTGCTGTGCTCTGCCAGCTTCTTAAGCTTGCCGCTATCTCCCTCAGTGGGTTCCCTCACCCTGTGTCGTCTGAGTGGTTTTCTGCCAATAGGGAAGGAGTGCGAGCGTTCAGTGAGATGAGTCCTGTTCCGTTTGGTCTTTCTGAAGACAGCCAGGCGAGCGAATGAAAGCACCCACTGACCTTCATGTTTCCACACTAATGTCAATGCAAAAGAAATCTGACCATTGTGGCTAATGTACATGTGAATTTCCTGAAACAACAGGAAGTTGAAGTCTAAAAATGCCCAAGTGGTCAGTGCGAAAATCGCAAGAGTTCTCATTTTTTTCTCATTTTTTTATAAAAATTGTAATGTGGAATAAAAATGCAGCTACTTTTTTTCATTTTCTGATGACATATTCTCTTTAGGAATATATTGTTACATGTAGCATCTCACAATCTCCCCTAGAAGCATTGTTTACAGCGGTGCATATGGTGCCTCATAGTTTCACCATATGGTTGCACATCAATTGCCTAAGAGACCAACCGGGACTTTGTGTGCAGCTATACTTTTGGAAGTTAGGAAGTTAGGAAGCGTGCGCTGACAGAATATACTTTAGCAATGACGGTATTGTCAGTGCCAGAAGTAGAGTTGGGGGTTAAAATGGATAGATAAAAAGTATAATGGAATCTTGAGAGTGTTTATTTGACCAAACATTTACCCCTGATCTTCAGGCGGATCGTTGGTTGGGGAAGATGTGGAATTACTAGAGCAGAAAACTGAACCTTTGTCCTGAGAACAGAAAAGAAAACCTCGCTACAGATCTAAACCCTCCACATAAAAAAAAAAAAATCAGCTTGTAGGTTTTTGGGTTTTTTTCCTTTTTGTTATTTTATTTTATTTTTCATTCTTTTTTCATTTCCTAAAAATAGTAAAAATGAAAACCTAAAGGAAAAACCATATCATAAATTCATAAACCTTTCTGCTGGATGGATCTTACCATATAAAAAGTTATGTTAAAGCCGAGCTGTACATTAGAGGGCGGCAGCCGGGCCCGGCAGACAGCTTGATCTACACGCTCCTTATCAGGATTTGCAGCACACTTCACCAGCCGCTCAGATTTATAACTCACCAAAGCATTGACAATTGTCAAAGTTATACGAGCGCACACAACAAAGGTCTTTGATTCTGAACTCTATTTATCCCACTTGAGCCAAGTCTTCTTTTCACTCATGTGCGAGAAGTTATGATGACCTAAAATCCCTCCATTTGTGACAGAATTGTGCGCTTCTTGAGACAAAACAATGACAATAAATAAGGGCACAGTGAAGGTTGCAAGCCTCGGACTGGTGCGAAAGCTTTCTTATACATCAGCGGAAATTATTTGGATACTATGTGACCTCTGTGCACAATAAATGTTAAGTGGATTAGGTGGTGTTAGCTGCAAAAAATCTATTCACCCCAATATCTCTCCCTCTCTCTTCTCTCTCTCTCTTTCTCTCTCTCTCTCTCTCTCACTCTCTCTCTCTCTCTCTCTCTCTCTCTATATATATATATATATATATATATATATATGTGTGTGTTTACGTCATGTGTTTTAAACTTCCAGGGTTTTCTCACTCATCTTGTGTAGGTTTTGTAGGAGCCGCAGGACCCGGCATAATGAGGTTGCCTTGATGTGGCTGCTGGGCTGGTATTACAATGGCCATTTTAATATTCTAAACACCTCTAAAAACTTTTTATTAGTAGTTTATAACTTTACCATTATAGTGTGCGACTGTTTTTGTCTATCTATCTATCTATCTCTCTGTCTATCTCACATCTATCTATCTGTCTGTCTATCAATCTCAAATCTATCTATCTATTTATCTCTCTATCTCTCGCTTTCTTTCTCTCTCTCTCTCTCGCTCAATAAATACATATATACCTATCTATCTATCTATCTATCTATTTATCTATGTATCTATCTATCCATGTATCATAGTATTCATACAGTGAGATAAGGCTCCACATAGATGGAGGAAGCATTAATTAATTACTTTTTTTTATCTATACCGTATTTTTCATTGGTAGCAAAGCGCTTTAGTGCTTCCCTTTTAATCTTTTATCTGTTTAACTGCCTATCACTCTGAGATATATATATATATATATAAAAAAAATATATATATATATATATATATATATATATATATATATATATATATATATATATATATATATATATATAAAAGAGAGAGAGATCTTCTTGCTACATACATTTCATAGTTAAATGATTTATTAAGAAATACAGAACAAAAGAAAGAGAAAGAAAGAAAGAGAAGTAAAGTAAGGAATGAGAAAAAAGAGAAAAAGGAAAAAAGGACTGGAAAAGAAAAAGAAAGAAAGAAATTAGGAACAAAAACAAAGAGGCGAGGAAAGAGAAAGAAAGTAGAGAGGAAGGAGAGGAAGAGTAATAATAAAGAATTAGCGAAAGAAAGGAAGGCGATAGAGGAAGGAAGAAAGGAGAGAAAGAAAGGAAGAAAGAAAGAGAGAAGTAAAGGAGGAAAGAGAAAAAATAAAAAGGAAAAAAGAGGAATAGAGAAGAAAAGAAAAAGAAAGAAACAAGCAAAGAAGAGAAAGCTAAAAATAGAAAGAAAGAAAGAGAGAAAGAAAGAAAGAAGAAAGAAAGGAAAAAAGGAATAGAGAAGAAAAGAAAAAGAAAGAAATTAAGAAAGAAACGAAGAAGCAGGGAAGGATGAAAGAAAGGAAAGAAGAAAGGAAAATAAGAAAAGAGAACTAGTGAGAAAAGGAAAAAGAAAGAAACAAAGAAAGAAAGAAAAAAAGGAGAAAGGAAGAAAAAGTTAGAAAAGGAGGAAGAAGGAAAGTAAGAAATAAAGAAACAAAGAATTAAAGAGAAAAAGGAAGAAAGAGAGGAAAGAAAGAAAGATATGACAAAACCAAAAAACGTAAATGGACAAATAGATCTTTTTCCATTTTCAGATATGTTGCATAAAAAGAAGATGTCTTCCTTATTTGTTGAGTAAGCAATCGATAGTCCTAATGAGTATAGCTTTGTGGCCTGATCTCAATGATTTAATTAATTGTGTGCTCATCCTGACACACATCTACGGACCTTTCTATTATTTTCCTATTCATCACCCTGACATCTGAAATCCTGGAGGGTCTCCTTTTTTTTTCCCCTCGTTAAATCTTTAATATGTTAAGCAGCCATCTTCCATTTTTAATGTATGGCGCTTAAAGTAGGGAATCCCCAACAGCTACAGCATAATGTGAAAAGGCTGATAAGCTCCCTCATTCCTCAGGCATTAACCTTTTAATATGGCATTAGAATGAAAGATAGCTTCAAGAACATCCAATAGTCTCCTGTTTTGATGACATTATAAGTCCCTGTCGGCTAGTGGCAGCCATATTGATTTTTTGAAATAATAAATAATAGAAAAGGATAAAAAGTAAGATTGAAATGTTCAGATTGTGCCTGATATACTGTTTGAAAGCTACAGTGTCATTATTTTCAGATCACTGTCAGAATGTAATGTCAAAGATTAAAATATTCTCATGTATTCTGTAATTTGATGGATATTTACCTAATGAGAGAGATTTTTAAAATGTGATCAGATAATTATAAATTCCTATTTATAATATAATTTACCAACAAGTTTTTCCACTCTTTATGACAATTTCTGCTCTTCGACAGTTTATATTCCCAACAGCACACCACATGGTCAGATAAGGTATTGCAAGTAAAATTATTTTTTTTATAGAAATGTTACACTGCTTAGATATATTTTTTGTTGCAAACAGAAATGTAATACTTAAAGATTTATCAAAATGCATGAAGTAGAAATATTAGCAAAGTGCATCATTGTAAATATGTATTGTTAAACTCACTAATATGGTCTTCTGAGTAATTAGAGGGAACTATCTCATTCATAACCTCAATCATAAGCCAGAGCAGAGATTCCAGAAAACCCACGCAAAAAAACATGTATTACGAACATTTCTCTTTGACCTGATGAAGCTGGTTTGCTTACTTTAAAAATCCATATAAGTATGGCTGTATAATCTATTTTGAAAATTTTACTACCTAATAATAAAATTAGAATTGCATAAGTCCAGGTGGAGAATTTTACGAGTCCAGCTTATTGCTTTATAATTGTTTTAAAGTGTGAACACAGCATCTATAGTTGTAGCAAAGATTAGAGGATTGCATAACATGGCACATAGAGATGAGTGGATCAATCTGCGGAGGATAGAGTTCGAGTTAAATTTCCTGAAATTTGCAATTTCACATGAAGTCAAACATTTGGTGGGCTGATGTCATATTGATGGTCTGTGTCTGATGGTCTGTGTTGTCCTCTCTCTCTCTTCTGTAGGGTGTAAGCTCTTATGGTCAGCAGAGTCCTCCCTCTCTCCTGTAGAGTGTAATCTCTTATGGTCTGTGTTGTCCTCTCTCTCTCTCTCCTGTACAGTGTAAGCTCTTATGGTCAGCAGGTTACTCACACTCTCCTGTAGAGTGTAAGCTCTTATGGTCAGTGGGGTCCTCTGTCTCCTGTAGAGTGTAAGCTCTTATAGTCAGTGGGTCCTTTCTCCCCTATAGAGTGTAAGCTCTTATAGTCAATGGGGTCCTCTCTATCCTGTAGAGAATAAGCACTTATGGTTAGTGGGGTCCTCTCTCTCCTTTAGGCTTCTGCCACACTCACGTGAAAATCACGCACGTGCCGAGAGACACGTATTTTCCCTGCGTGTTGCGTGCAGGTAAGTACGTGTCTCTGGTATGTGCGTGACACGTGTGTTCTACGTGTGCTATCCGCGATAGCACACGTAGAACCGGTAATTATCATACTCACCTGGTCCTTCCTGATGTCCGCGCTGCTGTCCGTGGTGCTGATCCTCGGTCTCCAGCCCTCCCGTCTCCCCGCTGCTGCTGCTGCCAGGCAGTGAAGTGAATATTCAATGAGAATAATGAGCGGCGGTCGGCAGCAAGAGGCAGCAGCAGCAGAGACAGGAGGGCTGGAGAAGGTGAGTTAATGTTTTTTGTTTTTTTCACTGACATGTGTGTTTTCTCCGGCGCGTGTCACACGGGACCGCATCCACACTACACCCGTGTGGTACGGGTGCGGGCCGTGTGACACCCGTGCTGCCGGAGAAAACACTGACATGTCAGCGCTTTGAAAAACGCACACACGTACAAACGCACACGGACACACGTTCCGTGTGGTTTTACGTGTGTGTGCCTGCTACAATAGGGTAGCATTGGTTAACGTGTCTCCGTGCCGCCGGTACGTGTAAAAAATGACAAACACGTGCCGGCAGCACGGATGTGTGGCGCTAGCCTTAGAGTGTAAGCTGTTATGGTCAGTGGAGTCTTCTCTCTCATGTAGAGTGTAAGCTATTATGGTCAATAGAGTCCTCTTTCCTATAGAGTGTAAGCTCGTATGGTCAGTGGGTTCCTCTCTCTCTATCCTGTAGCATGCAAGCATTTATGATAAGCGGGATCCTCTCTCTGTCTCTTCTGTTGAGTGTAAGCTCTTTTAGTCAGTGAGGTTCTTTCTCTTGTCAAGTGTAAACTCTTATAATCAGCAGAAGTCGCATTCTCTCTATTTCTCTCTTCTCCCAAAGTGTATTTTCTGAGCAATTTTAAGCTTTCTAGTATTGAGAATCGCACAAAATTATTTTCCCAACAATCAATTTTTTGGGGGAAAATAAGGCGAATTGGAATTTCAAAAGATCTGGCATTTCTAATGTAAAGCATCCTTACTTAAAGAAGCACTCCCATCAAAATGTTATCCTTTTAATTTATTGCAGTCATCATATCTATACATATACATCAGAGTGTACTTACAATTGTTCAATTTGCCCTTTTACCCAGTTAATTCTTCACTTTTCTATTAGGTCTATGATATCACGTAATAAAAAACAGACTAGCTGAATATTTATAATCTCTATGTAGAAAAAGGAAGTCTTTTACCTGAATTAGTCATCACTGAGATACAAATCTATGTTACTGAAAATACTTTGTAGTTCTGATGATGACTCATGCAGGGAAAAGTGACTTTCTGTTTCTACATAGAGGTTATAAGGATTCAGCTAGTTGAGCTCACTTTAAATGTCCATTAATATGGCACTAATGGGGAATTGATCACTGCTGATCACTGAGGCCTTTGCAATTTTATACTCTGTGATTAGATTTTTTGTTTCATGGAACCTTTTAAGAAAAAATGTTTAAGATATGGTGCTGCAATTTAATGCTATAACTGTAGATGTTTATACTTCTAAGCAATGACACAGCATTATACATCAGCAATGGTTCAATAAAGAGGAACCCCACACAAAAAAATGAATAGTAAATAATGAAATTATCACCTAATGCAAATTCTGTTATTTGTACCCAACAAATAATATGTGAACAGAAAAGTGAGACTAGTCTATTCAGATGATTATAGAGCACCACTCAACATCATTCAATTATAGTGTAGAGATCAGAAACATCGGCCAAATACCCACAGCTCATTACACAGGAAGCATTACACTGGCAGAATGACACAGGCAATGCCAGCGCACTACTGCTTATAGGAAGGGACGGGTGAAATATATCCACATGCAGTCATGGAGGGATAACATACATATCACCATTACAGAAGCCACAATGACACATTACAGTAGTTACCGCTAATGATAAAGGGGAACAATGGTTATCCTGTAACCGATATGTCAATGTAGGTATAATAGACAGATAAATGGACAGATATTAGTGATGGGCGAACCTGCAGATAACTGAGATCGGTGTGTCCAACCGGGTTTAAAAAAAAACCTGGTTCCAGCGCAGAATTGTTCCTGGATATCAGCCTTGATGCCAGTTTCATTAGCGAAAGCGTGTTATACTTACCAGCCTCCACGCAACTGTAACACTACTACCGGGGCCACTCATTCACCTCATACGTATACACTGCTTACCCCACACACCGGCAGTCCTGGCGTCTCTGATTAGTTGCAATCAATCTGTGCCCCCACTCAGTGTGACAGCATCTGACTACAACCAATCACAGACAATGTGTGTGTCCCTATGTGGTGTAAAAATAAATAAGAAATTGGAGTAGGGTCCCCCCATTTTATGATACCCAGCACAGATAAAGCATACAGATACAGGTTGCAGCTCCCAGCCGTGCATTTGTCTGTGTATCAAAATAAGAGGGACTGCATGCAGCATTTTTAAAAATTTATTAAATAAACAATTTAAAAAACGGCGTGCTGTCCCCGCCAATTTTGATACCTAGCCATGATAAAGCCAACTGCTGAGGGTTGGTATTCACAGGCTGGGGAGACCCGTGCTATTGAGCCCCCCCCAGCCAAAAAAAAACAGCCTGCAGCCACCCAGATTTGTTGCATCCATTAGATGCAGCAATCCCTGACCTTAAACCAGCTCATTTCGATTGCCCTGGTGCATTGGCAATCAGGGTAATAATGGGATAATGACAGCTCACAGCTTTCACTAAGCCCTTGATTAGTAATCGGAGGGTCTATGAAACCCCCCGTTACTAATCTGTAAATGAAAAGAAGTAAAACACAAACAACAAAAAAATCCTTTATTTGAAATAAAAAAAACCCTCTTTCTCCAGTTTATTAACCCCCAAAACACCCAGTTCTTATGTAATCCACACAAGATCCCACAATGATTCCAGCTCTGCTACTTACTGAATGACAGAGCACTTGGCCACAGAACATGTCCGCACTCTGTGGCTTCAATGAGGTCTTCTGAGGTCAGGTTACCTGCAGTCACAAGTGGAGAACCATAGGAACCTCCAGCTGTGACCGCAAATAAGCTGAGTGACATCACTGCACATTGCGATACAGTCATTTTCTGCCTGAAGCCCACAGCGAACATGTTCTGTGCCCGCATGCTGTGACTTCAGTAATATAGCAGAGCTGGAGTCATCCTACAACCTTGTGTGGGGTGGAACTGGGTGTTTTGGGGGTTAAAAAAGAGGCAAAAGAGGGTGTTTGTTCATATTTTATTTCAGATAAAGATTTTTTTTTGTTTTGTGTTTTTTTTTCACTTACAGATTAGTAAAGGGGAGTCTCATAGATGCCTCCCATTACTACTCTAGGGCTTAGTGGTAGCTGTGAGCTGTCATTAACCCCTTATTACCTTGATTGCCATCACACCAGGGCAATCGGGATGAGCCGGGTGAAGTGCCGGCATTGTTGCATCTAATGGATGCAACAATCCCTGGGCAGCTGCAGGATGCTATCTTTAGACTGGGGGGGGGGCAATAACCATGAGTTCTTCTAGCCTGTGAATGCCAGCCCCCAGCTGTCTACTTTATCATGGCTGGGTATCAAAATTGTGCAGGACCACTCCCTGTTTTTTAAATTATTTATTTAAATAATTTTTTAAAAAAGCCGCATGGGGTCCCTCTAATTGTTATACACAGCCAAGATAAGCATATGATTGGAGGCTGAAGCCGGTAGCCGTATACTTTATCTGTGCTGGATATTATAATATGGGAGGACCACATATCAATTTATTTATTTTTACACCAATATACATACACAGACAGTGTCTGTTATTGAAATCAGTAAGACACGCTATCACACAGGGTGGAAGCGCGGGCTGACTGCAACCAATCAGACATGCCGGGACCGCTGGTGGGCGGTGGACGCAGTGCATATGCATAAGGTATAATAAGTGTCCCCGGAAGTAGTATGAGCACCCCGGAAGTAGTGTTACAGCCACGCGGGAGACTGATAAGTATAACACGCCTGCATTTACTTTTTTTATTTTTTTTTTTTCTTTTAATTACCCGCTTTGTCTGGCATTCCCTAAGAACTCTGGGCTTGGGTTGATCCACGGGTACTTTTGAATCAGTGTGGATCCGGACTTTTACAGTCCAGGTCCACCCATCACTAATAGATACATATATAGAGGGAAGTGGGGAAAATAAGTATTTGATACTCTGACGATTTTGAAAGTTTTCTCACCGACAAAGAATGGAGAGGTCTGTCATTTTTATTATAGATACACTTGAATTCTGACAGACAGAATAAAAAAAAATCCAGAAAATCACATTGTATGATTTTTTAATATTTATGTTGACAGAAAAATTATTGCTTTTGGAAGAAGCAGAGGAAAAAACAAAACATGGCCTGGAGGTGAAAGGGTTAAGGAATTACTGATACAATTGGCTGTGAGAATGCAAGACGTGCATTCTAATATACTGTACACAGCATATAATATGGTCCTTAGGCCAGGCAGTGGCTAACACGGTTTCAGTCTACGTTTTTGTTAAAAAGGGGTACCATGTCTTTAAAAGATCATTCTATGTGCTTGCAACAAACTTACAACTCACTTTTAGATTACTGATACTTTATACCAAACAACTCAGAATACCTGGGAAACCAGAAAATCCCTTTGAAAGTGAATGGTTTAATAGTTTAGGACTTTTTAAGAAAAATATTTAATAATTCTACTTGTAATACTACAGCTGACCATGTGGTGTGCTGTTGAGAGATTGAACTGTCAAAAAGCAGCAATGATCACAAAGTAAAGACATTTGATCACTCCCTGTCTGTCTGCTGACATGTTAGTTGCCATAAATCAAAACTCATTTTGCCAAACATGGAATTTCCTATTTTATCAATTTTGTTTGTGGTTGCTAAAAACATCTCAGAAAACTTTTGATATATTCACATCTGAAACTGCAATTAACACCTTTTCTCAGGTCGCCCCACAAGATTAATTTTCCCAACATAGATTAATGCAAATGCTTGCTAAAGTGTTTTGAAAATATTTTCTCTATTAATCTCAATCAACAGCAGATTACCGCCTGGGTAAGTAATGAAGTTGTTACGGCATTTTGTCAAGAAAAAAAAAAAGTAAAAAATAAAAAAAAAACAGCTACGTAGAACCTTTAAAAGCACTGGAAAATTCTGTCAATGTTTAGAGGATTAAAATTCATTCTGAATGGTACAGCTGCAAAATAATTTTTTTTACTCTTGGATAAACTCTCAACCCTGGTAGAAAAAAAAATATCCAAATTGACATCTAAAAATGCATTTATACTTCACAGTAAAAGTCATTTAAAAATTTATATTTATGCTGTTATCTTCCCTACTTAAAAAATAAAACACCTCCATCATGTGTTAGTGCCAAGTCGTAAAAGCCATTCAACCGCTCCATTATGATGGTAACGCCGATGGAGCAACAAAGAAAGTCATTTTTCAAAAGCAGTTAAAATTGTTCCCCTTATTGTCTATATCAATCTACCATTGGCAACGCAAAGTTGTGAATACAGTCACTTCCCAGAAATCGTATGGGGTAACGGTAGGAAATGATTATTTTTTATTTTTCTAAAAGAATGTTAAAAATATAAAGTACTGCTTCTCTATTGTGTAAACTCAAGAGGGACGGACATTTAGAAAAAACAACATGCACCTCTGTAATAAAATATTTATTTCCTTGATCGAAATTATTTAAAATGCCAACTTAATGAAAAATAATCAAGACGCCAATCATCACTCATTAAAAAAAAAAAAAAAAGGAATATTATCTTATAAAATTGTTTTCCAAGACAGTCCCAAAGGTCAATGATTCCCTTGAATTTTATTAATTTTAAAATATATGATTGGATTGAATTGCAAGTTCATGCAAAAAAAATCAATAAATGTGCCTTGAGCGACGATATAGGGGCTTTAAAGGGGTTTCCCATGAAAAAAAGTTAATGTCAATGTTGATTTTAATCAATAGATATAATAATAATAATAATAATAATAATAATAATAATAATTTCCACAATTGGATGTGTTTTAAAAAAATGTTCCTGTGCTGAGATAATCTTATACATGTGCCCCTGCTATGTGCTGTGTAATTGCTGTGTCTGACCATAAAGTGACATGGTCTGATCATACCACAGCTCCTGGGCATAGGAGGAAGTAAAAAAAATATCCAGATAGCACAGTATGGGAGCACAGCTGATTCTTTTTGTGAGGTAAAAATAAAATATATAAAAATATATTACCTCCTAGAAAGAATCATTTGTAATCCCGTGCTGTAATGTCTTTATACTTAATTAATACCTCCCCAACCCAAACGATGTGGTATGATTAGAGTTGAGCGAGTACCTACCTATTCGTATTCACGATACTCATAACTAGTACTGTATAACACTCATGTATTCCTTCCAAATAGCATGTGCAATGCAAGTCAATGAGGAGTCAATTGACTTGCATTGCACATGCTACTCGGAACAAATACGCAAGTATTAGATAGTAGTCGTTATGGGTATAGCGAGTGCGAATAGTTAGGTACTCGCTCAACTCTAGGTATGATCAGACCATGTCCCTGTATGGTCAGACACTGCCATTACACAGCACATACCAGGGACACTTAAAACTGTACCACTCTGGCAAAAATTAAGAGACCACTGCAAAATTGTCAGTCTTTCTGATTTTTTCTCTTTATAGGTATATTTTTGAGTTATATGTAAATTGTTTTTTTATTCTATAAACTACTGACAACGTCTCCGAATTTCCAAGCAAAAAATTTAGTATTTATTTTCTGAAAATGAGAAATGGTCAAAATTACAAAACAATGCATTGGTTTCATACCGCAAATAATGCAAAGAATACAAGTTAATAATCATTTAGAAACAACAATAATAATAATGTTTTAACTCAGGAAGAGTTCAGAAATCAATATTTTGTGGAATAACCATGATTTTTAATTATTATTATTATTATTATTTATTATTATAGCGCCATCAATTCCATGACGCTTTACATGTGAAAGGGGTATACATAATAGGGTCAAGAACAATAAACAATACAAGGCATAGACTGGTACAGGAGGAGAGAGGACCCTGCCCGTGAGGGCTCACAGTCTACAGGAGGAGAGAGGACCCTGCTTCCGAGGGCTCACAGTCTACTGGAGGGCAGAGGACCCTGCCCACGAAGGCTCACAGTCTATAGGGGGGGAGAGAGGACCCTGCCCAAGAGGGATCACAGTCTACAGGAGGAGAGAGGACCCTGCACAAGAGGGCTCACAGTGTACAAGCTTTCATGCATCTTGGCATATTTCCACCAGTCTTTCACGCTGCTTTTGGGTTACCTTATGCCATTCCTGGTGCAAAGATTTAAGCAGTTCTTCTTTGTTTGATGGCTTATGACTATCCATCTTCCTCTTCATTACATTCCAGAGGTTTTCAATGGGGTTCAGGTCTGGAGATTGGGCTGGCCATGAGAGGGTTTTGATGTGGTGGTCCTTCATCCACACATTGATTGACCTAGCTGTGTGGCATAACAATTGCTTAACGATAAGAAAAACTAGTGTATATCTCATTATCTTAGGAATAAGCCATTTATCACAAAAAGACTAAAGATACGTATTAATATTTTTATTTATTTATTTTTTTAAGCTGAAATATCCTATTATATGTTGTATTATGTGCAATTTGTATTTTTTATAATTTGATCATTTCTTTTTTTCTGACGGCTTCTGTATCCAGTTTTGTAGAAATCTCTAGGAAACTATATATTTTTTCAGGTGACACTAAATCACATGTTAGTATTGAAAAAATATATAATTTTTTCCACCAAGACACATGTTAATGTGCCGGAAAACAAACATTTGAAGATGGCTTAGCATCTGATAATTATGAATATTTATACTTACCACATTTGTTTATGCTTACTTCTTGTTTTCTTGACTTTTGTTTGGTTTTGATCTTTTTATTGCGAGTTCAATGTTTTGACAAAACGGCATTTTCTTTCTCTTCGCGGCGTGCACAAAGACATCTAGTGCAATTATTTCCTAGGTGGCGGTATTAAACCCTCGCTTTATATATACTGCACCTTTGTGATGCCTGTGAGATGTCAACTCATGTGAGCTATGTTTTATAATGGTATTTACTTTCCTAATTGCCACTTCGCTTTGTCTCGATAGTCAGTCCTTCATTGTTATAATGTAATATTCCGAGAACTCACTGCACAGCCACGCTGCATTAATATTGTCCAATTTATTTCAAAATTGCCTTCAGAATATTAATCCTTAACAATCTCTGGATATGAGGACTTAGATGCTGTGCAGTCGGCGGCTATGGAATAGCCCATAGCGGAGAGGCAGCTGGAGCGCTATGATATGTAAAATGTGCGGTCAGGGTCTACGTAGAAATTGTGCATCCAAGTGTCTTATAATCTCCTAAATGCCGGCAGGTAATTATAAGAAGAGATTTTGTAGATTACACATAAATATGGTCATTTGCCATCATAGACTGTAGTCGGAATAGAGAAGCACTACAAAGAGTCTTGGGATTCCGCTTCTGATTCAATATGGAGGTACAATAACACAGTAGGGTTTCCTCCAAGATCCTATCCCCGCTGACAGCAAAATTAAACAGCTATCATGATATAAGGTTTGTGCTTACACAATGCCAGATGGAGGAAGCAGAAAGGTAAAGCCCAAGAAACAAAGAGGACGCTACGAGAATTAATTTCACCACCGGTTTAGAAGAGACTAAAGAAGATATAAAAGATTGAAGATTAGGCTGTGTGATTTACCCAATGTTACCCAATATTATATGGTGATTTTACCGACATAAGAATGTTTAAGGTAGAGGAGGAGTTACTGTATATTATAGAGATAAGTGAATTTATTTATAACAATTATGATCTTCCAATAAAATGGTTCCTACAACTTCTCGCCTCTCAGCTGGTCTGGCGCTGAGGCAGATTCCAGACCGGACCGTTGAAATATCCTTTCCAGTGTTGGGATATTTCAACATGTTCACGTGCAGCCCTGACGACAGTGAATGATCTGATGAGGTCACATAGGGGGTAGAGATGGAGGGAGACACACAGCAATGGTGTCAATGACTTGCAGTCACTCCATTTATTACGACTTGGGCTCTAGAGAGCATAAAAAGCATCTTGTTAGGGCCAATATTGCTACAGACATATTCCATTTGAATCAAGTGGAATCTGACAGGTGAATAAAGTGAATATCCAAAACAAAATAGTGGGAGGCTTGCTCATTACTAGTTATTTCTTTGATAGGCCCGTGTTCAGACATAGTAGATCTTCTGCATGTAACACCCATAGATTGTGCCATTTGACAGAAAATTCCACAGAGGAAAGATCTAAAGTGGGAAAATTCAACTTTATCTAAATGTAGCCTAAGAATATTCTGCTAGGGCTAAGATACATGGATGTTTGAACAGATGAGATAGATAGATAGATAGATAGATAGATAGATAGAGGGATAGATAGATAGATAGATAGATAGAGGGATAGATAGATAGATAGATAGATAGGTAGATAGATAGATAGATAGATAGATAGATAGATAGATAGATAGATAGATAGATAGATAGATAGATAGATAGATAGATAGATAGGTAGATAGATAGATAGATAGATAGATAGATAGATAGATAGATAGATAGATGGATGGATAGATAGATAGATAGATAGATAGATAGATAGATAGATAGATAGATAGATAGATGTATAGATAGATAGATAGATAGATAGATAATAGATAGATAGGTAGATAGATAGATGATAGATAGATAGATAGATAGATAGATAGATGATAGATAGATAGATAGATAGATAGAATATAGATAGATAGATGATAGATAGATAGATAGATAGATAGAATATAGATAGATGATAGATAGATAGATAGATAGATAGATAGAATATAGATAGATAGATAGATAGATAGATAGAATATAGATAGATGATAGATAGATAGGTAGATAGATAGATAGATAGATAGACAGATAGACAGATAGATAGATAGATAGAATATAGATAGATGATAGATATATAGAATATAGATAGATGATAGATATATAGATAGATAGATAGATAGATAGATAGATAGATGATAGGTAGATAGATAGACAGATAGATAGATAAAGATCACTGGATAGATAGATATATAAGTAGATAGATAGATAGATGATCAGTAAAAAATCTGAACATGGCTATATTGTGCTATTTCCAAAAGTCCAATAAAAATTAATGGAAGCAGCGGAGCACAGCGAGTACACACACACACACACACACACACACACTCTCCTGAAATCTTACCTGAGCTCATACATTACACCCCATGAAATATTAGACTGACCGACACACCTGCTTTCTTCCCAATTCACACCAGTCGGAGGCGCTATTGTAAGAATATATTATAATCAGTTCTGGACGTGACAAGTGTGAACAGAGCCCAGGATCACAATCCATGACTACACGACGGCATCACTCTGTGCAGACCCCTTATCGCTTTTTTTTGTGGTGTGCTCCTTTAAGCAGCATACACAGCCATTGCAGTATAATAATCCACTTGAAGCCAAGAAAACCCAGCCTGACAGCAGATATATCTGAACAATGAACCTGTGCCAGCACTTTTTTTTGTATCACAGGTTTATATAATCAGCCAAATATCTAAGGATTGTCGGAGATATCTACAGGCGAATTTATTACACCAGCAGGAATACTGCTTTCCACATGAAAAATTGTTTTAAAACAAATTCATGAACCCAGGGCTATTAGGCATGAAAGTGACTTCTCTGCTTAATTCACTACATTTAAAGGTCTCCTGCCGGAATTAATTTCGCAGGATGAAATAATACACTTAACACATTCTCTTACATAACTACAACTGGATGATGGTGCACGTGAAAAACAGCCACGCCGGTGATTTATCCATAGGACATCATGCAATCGGTGAGCTAGAAATGTTGAGTGCTCTCCAGCCCGACTCATATATATATATACACATTATGGTGTAGCGTATATTTTATATATATATATATATATATATATAGTATTTATTACTACAGTTTCCTAGATGAGGTTAAGGAGGGTTTAATTCAACACTATGGAGCTAAAATCTAAAGCTGGCCATGCACTGGAAATCTTGGCCAATTTACCCCATTTGTGGCACCTTTTTTTGACACAACTGAGCATAACAGATGTTGACAGAAAATGACAGTCCAAAATCCCTAAAGTATGGCAAGCATCAGTCCAGCAGATAATCTCCACTCTGTGCCAGTAGGCAGCAGAAAGCACATTCACAGCCAAATTTGAAGCTAGAAAAGGAAAAGGGCTTAAAGAGTCTTTTAACATGGATTCTAAAGGAGGAGGGAAGGGGTTTCACCATAATATTGAGACGCAGAACTGAGTAGGATTAATTAGGATGTCGTCATCTGCTGCCTAACTTTCACACATGTTGGTGAAAGCAACAGATAGTTATAGAGAGATTCAGTGCCTTGTGAAAGTATTCACACCCAACAGCACTAAATATTCTAAGTTGGGGAAGTGAAGTGAGAAAATATAGGCAAAAATTTAATTTATGGGATAAAATAAATAAAAATTGACATGTGCATATGTATTCACGCCTTTTGCTATGAAGCCCCTAAAAACTTCTGGTGCAAGCAGACTTAATAAATCATATGTTTAGTGAAATGAAGTCCACCGGTGTACAATATGTGTCCCAGGGTCTGTCAGTATATACACAACTTTTCTGAAAGGCCACAGAGGCTGCAACACCATTAAGCAAGAGGTACCATTAGCCAAACAACACCATGAAGACCAAGGAGATCTCCAAACAACACCATGAAGATCAAGGAAATCTCCAAACACCTGAAGACCAAGGAGATCTCCAGACAACGTCATGAAAACCTAAGAGATCTCCAAATATCATCATGAAGACCTAGGATATCTCCACACAACATCATGAAGACTAGGGAGATCTCCAAACATCACCATGAAGACCAAGAAGATCTCCAAACAACACCATGAAGACCCAGGAGATCTCCAAATATCATCATGACGATCTAGGAGATCTTCAAACAACACCATGAAGACCAAGGAGATCTCTAAACAACATCACGAAGATCCAGGAGATCTCCAAATATCACTGTGAAGACCTAGGATATTTTCAAACAACACCATGAAGACTAGGGAGATCTCCAAACCTCACCATGAAGACCAGGTAGATCTCAAAACATCACCATGAAGACCAAGAAGATCTCCAAACAACACTATGAACACCTAGGAAATCGCCAAACAACTCAGAGACAAAGTTGTTGAGAAGTACAAGTCAGGGTTGGATTCTTAAAAAATATCCCACTCTCTGAGGATCCCTGGATCACTATCAAATCTATCATCACAAAATGGAGAGAACATGGTACCACAATAATCCTGCCACCTGAAGGCCACCCACCAAAACTCTCAGCCAAGGCAATGAGTGAATAAATCAGAGAGACAGCACAGACAGCAGAGGTAACCCTGAAGGAGCTGCAGAGTTCCCAAGCAGAGACTGGAGTATCTGACCATATGACTACAATAAGCCGTACACTCCATAGAGCTGGCCTTTATGTTAGAGTGACCAGAAAAAAAGCTTTTACTTACAGACAAAAATTGAAAGGCTTGTTTTAAGTTTGCCAAAAGACATGTGTGAGACTCACTAAATGTATGGAGGAAGGTGCTGTGGTCAGATGAGACCAAAAATTTAACTTTTTGGCCACCAAGGTAAATGCTATGTCTGGCGCCAAACCATCACAACTCATCACCCCAAGAACAACATCCCCACAGTGAATCATGGTGGTGGCTGCATCATTTTTGGGGATGTTTTTTGGCAGCAAGGACAAGGAAAATGATCCAAGTGAAGGGGAGGTTGGATGTTGCGAAATATAGGCATATTCTTGAGCAAAACCTGTTTGTCAGTGATTTAAGACTGGGACAGAGATTCACCTTCCAACAAGATGACGACCTGAAACATACTCCTAAAGCAACATTCAAGTGGTTTAAGGGTAAACATGTAAATGTATTGTAGTGGCCTAGTCAATACCTAGACTTTCATCCAATTGAGAATCTGTGGTCAGACTTGAAGATTGCTGGTCACCAGAGGGAATCATCTAATGTGAAGGAGCTGGAGCCTTGAGAAATGGGCAAAAATACCAGTGGCAAGAAAAAGCAAAACAGTGAAGTTCAAGGTTCTGTGGTTGCAAAACACAAAAAATGCCAAGGGGGTGAATACTTTTGCAAGGCACTGTAAATAGATAGATAATTTATTCTATAGAATTCAGAAACGTATACGGAGCAGGTTGTCATCAGCCTTTCGGTGAGGAGGGGTGTGTCACCTTAAGCCCATTAAACCCCTTATTAATCTTGCAGTTGTACAAGGATTTGTTTGGAAAACACCAGCGTATAATCCCTCATGAAAATCCTTCATGTGCCCCTGAAGACAGATAAACTCCCAGAAGTCGTTCACTTCAGATATCGCATCAAGCTGCCTTTAACTGCAAAACACATCAAGTCAAGACTCATCATTGCAGAATTTCCCTTTGTTTATGGCTGTCTTAAAACACCAGTGAAACGCTGCTATTAGATAAGTGCTCTGAGTCTAATTTGTCAGTCATTATATAACCTTGAAGGAAGGGAAACATCTTGAGAGGTTTTTTTGCAGATTCCACGATTCTAAATACAAGATGCAAAGAACTCATAAACTCAGACTATTAACTTTTTATGACACATTTAAATAGTATGAGCACCTCTTCTTGTCTTCGGCTCTTGGAGCTCCTCATGTCCTCAGCTTAGACGTAGAGCGGCCAATGCCAAAGTCTCAAAATGGCGCATTCGATTTCCGAATTTTGTACAAAGTCAAAAACCGTCTTTGTTTTTTAAGCAAAACTTTTTTTTTTTTACAATAAAAAGTTGGATGTTTCCAAAAATGGTGCAACAAAATAAAAATCATCACTGGTTGGAGGGGAGAGGAGCACACATTGTTTGTCTTTTGGAGAAGTTACAAATTATGATTCAGTCCAAAATGTCAGAAATCCCAAACTCTTCCCACAGTGGTGAACATAAAAAAAGGAAAATAGTGATAACACACTTTAAAGGAGGAATAAATTAAAAGAATAAATGAAGAATAAAGGAAAGAAACAGACGAAGAACTAAAATAAGGAGAAAATGCAATAATGAATTGGGCTCATAGTGTTAAATAAAAAAAGTAAGAAAAACTTAGTAGCTTACCGCTAAGCTATTTAATTGTGTATTTAATGAGAGAATTTAAAGCGGTTGGCCACTACCTTTTAAATTGATTGCCTATCCTTAGGATCAATGTCTTATTGGCCGGGGTCTGACATCCAAATAAGTGACAAAATTCGATCTCTCCGCTGCTGCCACTAGAGGGAGCTCTGTCGGTAATGTTCTTTAAAGAGGTTATCCACTACTTTTACATTGATGGCCTCTCCTTAGGATAGGTCATCAATGTCTGATCAGCCGACGTCCAACACCCAGGACTCCTGATGATCAGCTGCTCTCGGTCCCAGCAGTGGCAACAGGCAGCCGGAAATACTCAGTTCTTAAGCTTCCCCATCAACTGGTAGAGGCTGCAGCTGGGTACTGCATATCCGTTTCCTATTGATTTGAATGGGAGACAGATGTGCAGTACCTGACCTCGATCAGGTCGATCAGATGAGTATTTCCGGCTACCTGCTGTCACCACTAGGACCGAGATTAGTTGATCATTAGGAGTCCTGGGTGTTGGACCCTGGCCGATTAGACATTGATGACCTATCCTAAAGGATAGGCCATCAATGTAAAAGTAGTGGACAACCCCTTTAAAGAAGATTACTGACAGATCTCCCTCTAGTGGCAGCAGCAGACAGACCGAATTTTGTCACTTTATTGGATGGCCTTGCGTCCTCAAGGGTTCTCCCTCTGGAGGCCAAGCTGGGCCATGTATCATATGTTTTTCTTCTGATTCGAATAAACAACATGCAGTACCTAATATCTCCTGCAGTGGCCACTGTTGAGCCAAGATTTTCAGGTAATTAGAAGTGATTTCTGGGAATTCAGCTTCCCCCTCCCCCCGCACCCATGTACAGTAGATATAGCTGTTTTGCAGGGACTGGCAATGCAGTCAGGAATCACACAGGACAGAGTTGAAGAAAATGTTAAAATGTGCAATGGAATGAAAATATGATCCGAGTACAAGGCTTATAGTACGGATCGGTGTAATGACTCCATTTCACAAGCGAGACATTTAGATTTTACGCTGCTGGCTGAAGGTCCTTACACCGCACGGCATAATTGATCCAGATATGGACTAATTAAAGTTTAATATTACATAGGGAAAAAAAAAATAGGCGTTAAGGGGAAAGGAGAGGTATAAAAACAAGCGAATGAAAAATAGGCATGACCTTTTCTGTATTCTTTCTAGTATAACAATATATTTCTAATTGACTCAATGGCGTTGTCAAATTTTATGCAGGTATGATCATCAGGCGCGGTGCGAGATCTGACGAAGTTATTCCTTATAGTCCATTTGTAACTGCAATGGAAGAAGGGAGTGAAAAATTGGGGAATTAAAAAGATGCTTGCACCGATAGGCAAATTATATTCATGGCTTGGGCACAATAGTTTTATGGGCATCATTGAAATCTATTATCTTACGTCCTTTAATATTGACCATTACAGCCATTTCTTACAGCATTTTACCTTTTCCAATCCAACCCAACAGCTCTGATCATAGTGCAGGGATTACGAGCTACGGGTGTTAGTCTAAGAAAATAACCAAAAAAGAGGGTCCCATGGCCAAGAAAATAACTCAAAAAGAGGGTCACATGGCCAAGAAAATAATTCAAAAAGAGGGTCCCATGGCCAAGAAAATAATTCAAAAAGAGGGTCCCGTGGCCAAGTACATAATTCAAAAAGAGGGTCCCACGGCCAAGAAAATAAATCAAATAGAGGGTCCCACAGCCAAGAAAATAACTCAAAAAGAGGGTCCCACAGCCAAGAAAATAACTCAAAAAGAGGGTCCCACGGCCAAGAAAATAACTCAAAAAGAGGGTCCCGTGGCCAAGTACATAATTCAAAAAGAGGGTCCCACGGCCAAGAAAATAAATCAAATAGAGGGTCCCACAGCCAAGAAAATAACTCAAAAAGAGGGTCCCACAGCCAAGAAAATAACTCAAAAAGAGGGTCCCACGGCCAAGAAAACAACTCAAAAAGAGGGTCCCACAGCCAAGAAAGTAACTCAAAAAGAGGGTCCCACGGCCTAGAAAAAAATTCAAAAAGAGGGCCCCACAGCCAAGGAAATAACTCAAAAAAGGTCCCATGGCCAAGAAAATAACTCAAAAAGAGGGTCCCACAGCCAAGAAAATAACTCAAAAAGAGGGCCCCACACCCAAGAAAATAACTCAAAAAAGGTCCCACGGCCAAGAAAATAACTCAAAAGGAGGGTCCAACAGCCAAGAAGATAACTCAAAAAGAGTTATTTTTATTTGCAAAAAACTCCCCTCCCCCATAACTAAAATGCTATGCCCCTACGAATCAGCTGTTATCAATAATACATTAAGTTGCCCTGCAGTGGCCACTACTGGCAACTTGTCGTACTACATGCTGGTCGTGTTTCCCCAAAAATTGGACAGGGTCTTACATTATTTTTTGGTCTTGAACCATGGGTTAGGGTTTTATTTTCAGTGGATGTCTTATTTTTTTCCATAAACAAAAATTTACATCTATTTTTGAACCAAAAAAAAAAATCAACATTTATTCAAATGTAATCATGTCCTCACATTCTGGAACATCATCAAAACTATCCAACCTGAATTCCACCATTAATTTTTTGAGATCCTAGTTCTTTTTTCAGTGTACACCAATCTATTTGTGAACAAAAATCAAAAAGTGTCCAGGCAGAAAACAAAAAAAAAGTCAAAAAAGACCTATTTTTCAAATAATATGTATTCTTGAATAAATTATAAACGGTATGAACTGTACTGAACTGTAACTAGGGCTTATTTTTGGAGTAGGGCTTATATTTCAAGGCTCCATGAATAAGGTGTCTTTTCGCCAAAACGCGTAGGATTATCTTCCCCTGTCTGTATCAAGGTGGTTTTTATCTGGCTCCATACCTGTTTATAATGCTTCTTCAACAATGACTTTTCTAATTTACTCACCTGTACCTTCCGTGGATGCTGGAGATTTTCCTCTTTTTCTTCTCTGCATATTTCAAGCTTAGTCACAAAATCTTGAAAAAAATGATACTAGGGCTTATTTTTTGAGGGTAGGTCTTATTTTTCAGGGAAACAGGGTATTCCCCAGCATCATTAACTCCACAGCACTTTACAGATATCACCAACACGGTCATTGGCATTCACAATCTATATTCCCTATCAGTTTGATTTTGGGAAGAAACTCTCACGCACACAGGGAGAACATACAAACTCCTTGCCGATGTTGTCCCTGGTGAGCTTTGAACCTAGGACACCAGCGCTGCAAAGCAACAGTGCTAACTAATGAGTCACCTTACAGTGCTAACCACTGAGCTACCATACAGTGCTAACCACTGAGCTACCATACAGTGCTAACCACTGAGCTACCATACAGTGCTAACCACTGAGCTACCATACAGTGCTAACCACTGAGCCACCATACAGTGCTAACCACTGAGCCACCATGGTGCTATGCTTGAGGGATATAAAATGCCATTTCCTCAGTTTACCCACCTTATTTGATGACATATTTCTATGTATTTATTACATTCCACATTAGTTTGTATCATATGTTAATGTGTATAACCACATAGCAGACTTCACTACAATGATGGAGCTTTCGCACCTAGCAGCAGGTGGAGATTTCCTTTTTAACCAGGATGTGTAATAAGCTTTAGATGTGTTGTGTGCTGTTATTACGCAGCACTTTTCTCAGAACGTACAGTAGGATCAAGGATCAAGCATCAAAAGCTAGAACAGGATGTGTATTATTGTTAGCACAATGCGGCTCATAATGTTCGGGTTGGTGCGTTTTAGTGCTAAACGACATAACAGCTACTTGTAGACTATTCACACAAGCAGCAGAACTTTTTCATTCAAAGCATAAACAGTCTGGAAGCTCTCAGATCTTCTCCACATTATCGTCTGTTTCTATTGATCTCCGACTTGGAGACGGAGTCATTGCACAATAATAATTATTCGGTCTTTGAAATGGTTATTGTACTTTTAGACAGCTTGATCTAATTTGATAATTATCTGCTTTTATTTACAAATGATGTTACCTTACATTCCTCGAAAAATGCAGGAAACTAGGTGTCTCCAATGTGTCCAACTTGATGTCCATAGACTGTTGTCAAGTGTAATCCTTCTCCAGCACCAGAAATGCAAAGACGGTCTACAGAAATGGACACGGATCTTTGTCTTGCTGCTCCTTCTCTCCTGCCTGTCAAACTACACACACGACAGAGTGGCTGGCTGCTCTCCTGTCTGTCAAACTGCACACATGAAAAATTGGCTGGCAGCTCTCCTGTCTGTCAACTGCAGACATTGACAGAGTGGCTGTCTGCTCTCCTGTCAACTGCAGACATGACAGAGTGGCTGTCTGCTCTCCTGACTGTCAACTGCAGACATTGACAGAGTGGCTGTCTGCTCTCCTGTCAACTGCAGACATGACAGAGTGACTGTCTGCTCTCCTGTCTGTCAAACTGCAGACATCACAGAGTGACTGTCTGCTCTCCTGTCTGTCAAATTTCAGACGTGACAGAGTGGCTGGCTGCTCTCTTGTCTGTTAAACTGCAGACATGATAGAGTGGCTGTCTGCTCTCCTTTCTGTCAAAGTGCAGACATGACAGAGTGGCTGGCTGCTCTCCTGATTTATACCTATCCCCATCCACGCACAGGCATGCTCGGTTTAGCTGAATGTATATATGTTTTCAAGAGGGAAAGCAGAAAAAAGCATCAATACACTATGGATGGCTGATGGCTGAAATATGGTATTGGCCAACTGTTCGTCTGGCAGCTATCTCAGCTGTGCCTCCAATGCACAGTAGTGCTCTCTCTGCCAAGCACTCCTGTGTTTTCTATAATAGAGCTCCTGCCAGCCACGTCTGTTGGTGGCTTATCTCAGACATGCCGGATCTTTAAGTCCCCTAAACAATCAATTGTCCAGGGCTCTCATACACATTAGACTGTCAGATGAACTAGCTGTTATCGTCAGGTTCTGTTGACCTTGATCTAATGTGTATGGGGCTTAAGTCTCTGGTGGCAACATATCTACTTTATAAACTTAAGGTACCATCACACATAACGAGATCGCTAGCGAGATCGCTGCTGAGTCACCGTTTGGTGACGCAGTAGCGATCCCGTTAGCGATCTCGTTATGTGTGACATCTACCAGCGATCAGGCCCCTGCTGTGAGATCTCTAGTCCTTGCAGAATGGTCCAGGCCATTTTCTTCAAAGGTGATGTCCTGCTGAGCAGGCCACATCGCTGTGTTTGACACTGTGTGACAGGATCACAGTGACTGCTGAGATCGTTATACAGGTCGCTACTGCGACCTGTATTGTTCCTGCATCGCTGGTAAGATCTGACTGTGTGACATCTCACCTGCGATCTCCCAGTGACTTACCAGTGATCCTTAGCAGGTCACATCGTTTTCAGGATCGCTGGTAAGTCGTTGTGTGTGACTGGGCCTTTAGGATTGGGCATGTTAAAATTCAACAGGTTCGATCTTTTTTTTGCAGATCATTGTCAAACAATCGTTGGCAAAAAAAGCGAGAATAATTAGTACTGTAGGTGTCAGCTCGTCCTGATGAAATTAGCGGGTTGAACTCACTTTAGTTTATTAGGTGTAACCACCCTAAGGCTATGTGACCATGGGAGATCATACCTACGGACTTTTCTACAGGTATTTCCTGAGGTTCACGCAGAAACTACCCGGAATCCGCAGCTATCCATTGCTGTGGTATTTCTGTGGAGTTGTTGCGGTAAACCTGTGGAAACAGTGCAGATTTCGTGCAGAATTCCTGAGGATTTCCCGCCTTGTATCTCCATAGTGGAGGAGCGGGAATTCCGCAGATAATTCTGGATGAATAATGGACATGCAGTTACGTGCGGCTGCGGGAAATCCACAGCATTTTCCACAGCCGTAAATACCGCAGCATTGATACAGCACTCCCCAAATCTCATAGGATAACATAAGGAGTGTCTGTACTTGCGTAAACCCGCAGATTTATCTGGAAAATGTAGAAAATCCATGGGTTTTCCGTGGCAAAATCTGCAGTTACTTTCTCCCATGGGCACATGGCCTAAGAGAAGTAGAGAAAAGGAAAAAGAAGTCAAAAAGGAAACGAATATCATGCTCAACTGTCCAAGGGCTGTATGGGCCAGAGGTGGGGAGACATCTCTACGCCATAGATCTGACTCATCCTTTAGAGAGTGATCACTGTACATTACCCCAACAAGGATGAATTTTTAATGAACTCATATGCTGAAATGAATACCAGTTCAATAAAAGTGTGAAAAAATAGCTTCTGGATCTGTGTCCATGACATGTAATACCAATGCATAGGCTACTGAAAAATGTATGGGTACTAGGTTGAACTTATATCAAGCTTTGCCGTCTTGTAATAAATAAATTAAACATGCGATCGTGTTCTCAGAAATACCAGGTCTCCCGTGACAGCGCGAGTATTTCTTCTTTTTTTTTTATGAATGTGGAAAGTGACGTTGTACATTTTTTAAAATAATTTATTTTAGAATACAAACATTTTAAATATCAATTTTGTCCACTTTGAGGCACCTCGAGTCTTTATGACTATTTAATTTTTAGTCTGCATGAGAAGAAATTCAAGTGCTTCCCGGCCATGAAGTGGCAGATTAATCTTGCTGTTCACTGTGTATAAATCCTTTAATGAATATTCCTTTTTTAATTAGAATTTATCTTTATACCCAGCACAGATAACATGATTACATGAACACTCTTTCATCTGTCATTAATTCAGACAATACAATATGTTATGCAGCATATTTATGAACCAGAAATGTCTGATTGAAGATACAACCATTTAAGGTTATGATGTGGTAGACATTTTTCCTAGACTGAATCAAATTTGAAAGAATTTGTGGTGTGTTCATGTGTCTTTGTGTTCTACCTTGGATAATCCCTTTACGTTACTGTATATCAAATGGTTCCCCAAGGTCAAATTGGGAACCCAAGAAGAGATCAGTAATCAGTAGAGAAATCTGGTAGTAATCTGGTAGTAATTCTACCATTTTCCTGTAACTTCAAGATAGGGGACCTGTCACCTCCTACCTGACCAAAATATAACCCTTCCTAAAATATAAATCATTGGAAAAAAGTATTTTAACTAATTGGTAACTAATTTAGTAATAAGTTTAGGCACTTTAAGAGTGGGTCTGAAATTGCCTATAGTCGGGCTCTCCACGGTTTCACTATCTTCACAATTGTGTAAGACTTCCTGCTATTGAGTTAATAGACTCCTTTGTGTGAGGGAAGGCAGTGTACCAAGTGTATAAATAGGACAGATCTGTGCTGCTGTCTTTGCTTATTTATTGCTCTAGGAAGCAATGTAAAATGTACCGTATTCTTGAAAATTATGGAGCAGCAAAGGAGGTTAGAAACAACAAATGAGGTAAATCTTAGAAAAGCCTCCTCAGTATGTTTGTTTTGAACTGTGCAAGTAATAAGATACTCAAAAAAACTGTGAAAGCAGCTGTACCTCTCCATAGTAGATTAACCCTTTACAAGCAGTTATTTCCTCTTCTAATAGATTGCACTTTACAAGCAGCTATGTCCTCTAATGCTGAGGGTAATCTAATGAAACAATTTGCTACTAAGAAGTGTTTAAAAAAAAGATTTATGATTTGATATCCTGTCTCTTTTTGTCTCAAAAACGATAAGTTCCCTTTAAGTTTTTCAGAATGCACACAAGTTGTGTAGTTTCCTGCAAAAACACAATTGAATAGTGGCCGTGACTGAGTACTGCCACCCTCTATTCAAATCAATGAGTGGATATGCAGTACCTGCCCGCAGTGACTATACAGTTGATGGCGCTGTCCTGTGCCGCTCCACAACTAAGTAATTTTGTTCACCGGTGGAGGTGGCACTGGGAACAGTTGGTCGTGGGGCTGTACTCCTACCATTCAGACAGTGATCACCTATCCTGAGGATAGGCCATCGATGTTAATTGTTAAAGTGTCAAACAAACCCTTTAATGTTTATTTTAAAAATCAACGGTACACATGAAAATGCTCAATTTTGTATTATATCTTATCAGAGAAATCTGCTTCTTTCTCCTAGTGGACTGATCTTTCAGGTGTTCACATTACTGAGATAGGAGATGACAGTTGGTGCTCATAAAGTCCTATAGAAGGGAGGATGGAGGAGCTACAGGCCGACACAGACAATCTGCTGCAAGTTCTCCTGAAGCTTCAGTTATACTTTAAAGGGGTTTTCATGCAAACAAAGTTAATTTTAAAGTTGTTTTTATTGAATAGATCTCATAATAATAATAATAATTTCCACAATTGGATGTGTTTTAAAAAAAAATGTTCCTGTGCTGAGATAATCTTATATATGTGCCCTGCTGTGTACTGTGTAATGGCCGTGTCTGACCGTACAGGGACATGGTCTGATCCTACGACTTCTCCTGGGCTGGGGAGGAAGTTAAAAATGTATACAAACAGGACAGCACAGGATTGCAAATTATTCTTTCTTTGAAGCAAAACATTTTTTAAAACGAAGCAGGGAAATGTTTTACCTCACAAAAAGAATCAGCTGTGATCTCATGCTCAGCTATCTGTACACTCTCTTTTGCATCCTCCCCGGCCCAGGAGCTGTGGTATGATCAGACCATGTCCCTGTACAGTCAGACACGGCCATTACACAGTACACAGCAGGGCACATATATAAGATTATCTCAGCACAGGAACATTATCTTAAACACATCCAATTGTGGAAATTATTCTTATTCCAAGATCTATTGATTAAAATCAGCTTTAAAATTAACTTTATTTGTGGGGAAATCCCTGTGAGGCCATGTGCACACGTTGAGTATTTGGTGAGTTTTTTACCTCAGTATTTGTAGCCAAAACCAGGAGTGGAACAATCAGAGGAGACGTATACTGTAATAGAAGGACGAGCATCACTTTTGTGTTTTTTACCCATTCCTGGTTTTAGCTACAAATATTGAGGTAAAAAACTATATGCTCAACGTGTGCACGTGGCCTAAATATTTAGGAGAACCAGGTCCCACTAAGACCACGTGCACACGTTGAGTATTTGGTGAGTTTTTTACCTCAGTATTTGTAGCCAAAACCAGAAGTGGGTAAAAAAGGGAGAAGTGTTGCCCGTGTTTTATTACACTTTTTATTACACTTTTCCTTCCTTACACTCCTGGTTTTGGCTACAAATACTGAGGTAAAAAACTCACCAAAAACTCAACGTGTGCACGTGGCCTAACTGTTTAGTCGAACCAGGCTGGTTCTCCTAAATATTTAGGCCACGTGCACACTTTGAGAATTTGGTGAGTTTTTTACCACAGTATTTGTAGCTAAAACCAGGAGTGGAACAAGCAGAGGAAAAGTGTAATAGAAACATGGGCACCACTTCTGTATTTATTACCCACTTCTGGTTTTGGATTACAAATACTGAGGAAAAAACTCACCATATACTCAATGTGTGCAAGTGGCCTAAATATTTAGGAGGTCCCTCTAAGACCACGTGCACATGTTGCGTATTTGGTGAGTTTTTTACCTCAGTATTTGTAAGACAAAACCAGAAGTGGGTGATAAATCCAGAAGTGGTGCCCATGTTACTATTATACTTTTTCTCTGATTGTTCCACTCCTGGTTTTGGCTTACAAATACTGAGATAAAAAAAACTCACCATATACTCAATATTTGCGCGTGGCCTAAATATTTAGGAGAACTAGGTCCCACTAAGGCCACGTGCACACGTTGAGGATATTGTGAGTTTTTTACCTCAGTATTTGTAAGACAAAACCAGGAGTGGGTAATAAATACAGAAGTGGTGGCCGTGTTTCTATTATACTTTTCCTCTGATTGTTCCACTCCTGGTCTTGGCTACAAATACTGAGGTAAAAAACCTCACCAAATACTCAGCGTGTGTACATGGCCTAAAGGACGTGTCCAGGATTAAAATAGAAATAATTAGCTATTTCCTTTCAAAAACATCTCCACACCTGTCCACAGGTTGTCTGTGGTATTACAGCCCATCCGCTTTAGTAGAGGTGAACATCAAAGGCAGACACAACATAAGCAAAGCTGTGGAGATATTTTTTGAAGAAAGCAGCCATATTAAGACATTTTTCTTTTTGAGTTGTTGCATTCCCGTCTCATACCACAACTGGAAGATCACTTCTCTCAGGAACATTTTCACGCCTCAGCCCCCTTGTTCCTTCCCTCTAAGATCTGAAAGAGAAATGGTTTTTCCATATTTCGGTGTAAATAAAAGCATGACAGAAGATCTCATCATTTCTTACCATTTGTACTTAAATTTATCTAGATTAGAGAGAACTCCCTCGTGCTCTCTCCTCTTGGAGGCGGCAGTGATTAAGCACTTAAATTGATTAATCAAATTTCCTGTGATGAAAACTACTGTCATTCATTAATCTGATGTGGCTTATAAATAAGAGATAGCAAATACAAGAGACAAACATGTTGACAGATAGATGATGCCGTCTTGCATACAAATTACACACAACCACCGGACTCCTGGTGGATTTTAGCTCTAGGCAAAAAAAAAAAAGGGACAGAGTTTCCCTAAAGATGTAATTAGAGCAGGACCGCACGCCTGTTTTCTAAAGAGATATTAGTGGAGCAGACACGGAGCATGTCAATAACTCTCTTTAGCTTCATAAAAATGCAGGTTATGGAAAAAGAATCCAGACATAAAATCTCATCCGGCCATAATTTCCATCCACTTACAAAGCTAATAAAAGTCTCATAAACCTGTGGTAAGAACGTTGGCCAGACTATTTGATGTTGACATGTGGTTTGTACCAGGAGTGGGATTCACATGTTTGACAACAGGTTCCATAGTCAATGAAGAAAGAGAGATGCGATATCATGAAACATGTACAAATCATCACTCATATACTACACACATACATCCACTATACATACACATAAATACTGCGCACACTGTATATACTCCACATTTACACATATGCTACACATACACAACACACAAATTATATATACACTACAAATACATCCACTATACATACACACATCACATACAGATAAATACTGCACACACTGTATATACTCCACATTAACACATACGCTACACATACACAACACACAAATTATATATACACTACAAATACATCCACTATACATACACACATCACATACAGATAAATACTGCACACACTGTATATACTCCACATTAACACATACGCTACACATACACAACACACAAATTATATATACACTACAAATACATTCACTATACATACACACATCACATACACATATAATACTACACATTATGTATACTCCATATTTACACATAAGCTATACATATACAACACACAAACCATATATACAGTACAAATACATCCACTATACATACACACATTACATACACATAAATACTACACACACTATATATACTTCACATTTACACATGCACAACACATAAATAATACACAAACCATATATACATTACACATACATCCACTATACATACACACATCACATACACAGGAAATACTACACACAGTATGTATACTCGATATTTACACATACATTACACATACACAAGACACAAACCACATATACACTACATATACATCCACTATACATATCACATACACATAATACTACACACACTATATATACTCCACATTTACACATGATCTACACATACATAGCACACGACCCATATATACACTACACATATCACATACATATAAATACTATACACCATATACACTCCACATTTACACATGCGCTACACATACACATACATGCCACACAAACGATATATACAGTATAGTACACATATACATCAACTATACATATGCACATCACATACACATAAATACTAAACACACCAACACACCATATATACTCCACATACGTTACACAAATATATATATATATATATATATATATATATATATATATACAGTATATATATATATATATATATACACACACACGGTATATATATATATATATAACTCGTATGTATATATATATATATATATATATATATATATATATATATATTACACACACTAAATATAGGCTACACACGCACATACAGATATAAACACATCCTAAATCTTGTACTAATATTGTAATTTGGCCAGTTAGAGTATCTTTCTTGCACTTAATATGTCTGTGTTCCTCCTCCACTTTACAATATATGTTAGAGAACTGATAGAAGGCAGCAGGTCAAGATACAGCTGGGGCAAAAGCCATGGCAGATCAAAGCCTTCAAATCATTGTTTACATGGGTCTTTTTGCAGCTCTTCTCTATTGCTCCCGCACCATGCTACAGCCTTGTGCTGCTGAGGCAGAGCGCCATGTTGGTTGTGTCAGCACTGAGCTCTTTAAAGCCTGCTTTACACGCTGCAACGTATCTTACAATGTGTCGGCGAGGTCACGTCGTAAGTGACGCACATCCGGCATCGTAATGTATATTGCAGTGTGTGACAGGTACGTGCGATTGCGATTGAACGGTAAAATGTTCATCGCATACACATCGTACCTTTCTCTAGAATTGCAGATCAGATTGTTCATCGTACCCGGGGTAGCACACATTGCAGTGTGTGACACCCCGGGAACGATGAACAGATCTTACCAGCGTCCTGCGGCTCCCGGCCCACAATGCGGAAGGAAGGAGGTGGGCGGGATGTTTACGTTCCGCTCAGCTCCGCCCCTCTGCTTCTATTGGCCGGCTGCCGCGTGACGTCGATGTGACGCCGAACGTCCCTCCCACTCCAAGAAGTGGACGTTCGCCGCCCACATCGAGGTCGTATAGAAGATAAGTACGTGTGACGGGGGTTAATCGTTTGTGCGGCACGTTCAACAAATTGAACGTGCCACACATACGATTGGGGCATTGCAAATCGCATACGATATCGTATGCGAAATTGCAATGTGTAAAGCGGGCTTAAGGCTCACTCCACATGAAGATGGAATGAACACATGGGGAAACATGGGGTAGTAGACAGATGTGAGAGTTTGTGAAGTGTATAACATTTTGGAAAACCACTTTCCCCTGGCTGCAGATTGTTTTTTTAAAAAAAAAGAAAAAAAACCTGCTGTGCTTTGCACACTGTCCCCAGGTCCAGTGCTGACTCCCACTGCTACACCTGGTGTCTGTTAGCATAAGCAATGCTGACATCCCATCGACAACCCTGCAGCCAATAACTGACCTCAGTGTCAATTTCCTGGATTAAAGGTACAAGCCACACATAGCCACTGAGCTCACTGATTGACTGCAGCGCTGCCGATGTGATGTCAGCATTGTTGACAATAACAGACACTGAGTTCAGTGGCAGACACTCAGTGCTGTGCCCTGTGCCAATGTGTAAAGAACAGTTTCTGTAAAACAAGACAAATTTCAGCCGCGGGACAGAGGGTTTCTGAAAGTGGAAAATTTCTACTGTATCAACCATAGTCATTTTTGCTTGAGGGCAATGTTCTCTTCTGTGGGAAGAGGAGCCCATCCCACGACCAGACCCCATAGGCACTGGATTATTTCCCATTATTTCCTATTGCTATAAAGGAAGGCGTATTGATTGGGCTCCCTTCTTTAACCTAGTATTTTCCAATCTTGGACAGTCTGGAGGCTCCATTACCCAAGTTTTGTAAGACTTCATTTCTTCTGCCCCCTCTTCCCCTATTAGTAGATAAACAACAGGAGGAGCAGATCTTTACGATCGAGATTGCCGAATGTTTCTTCCTCAATAAAACATGGGTCCAAATTAGAAGTAAAAAGTAAGTAAAAAACTTTGTTTTAAGTCACAGCAACAGAGGAATGTCTTGACAAACAGTTAGTAAGATATGCTTGCTGAAACCGGAGGTGCCTTTGTAGTGTGGTGCAGAGTGGTAGTCATGGTGTAGTCAGAGTGGTAGTCATAGGTATAGTTTTCTTATGCCCCGGCATGCTTCTTGAAGGATGGGGTCCTGGCTGGGTGTTTGGACTTGTGGGGGCGATTCGCTCATGCAGGCTGCATGCTGCCATTGACCTTGGCTGGCAATGACCAGAGGTTAACACATTCACTGAGGGAGACCTCCAGTTCTTAAAACACAGTCTTTTACTTTGACATAAGTTTGATGGCAACCATGTACACCAGATAGCGGGCATATCTTCTTGGATGTTTCACCATCAACACAGAGCGTATTAAAACATAGTCTCTATACATGTTCCATCTCATATATTCCTTCTTTCGATTGTCCCATGTCTTTCACCATCACCCAGTTCTACATGTACCATCACAGTCTGTGAAAGTCATCCTGTCCTCCTTACTGATCCGTGTCTTTTCCCTCTTAAAGGAATAATGCCAATATGGCTGGACTAGGCTTGTCTCTTACTGACGCTTCAGGAACTTCTGACTGAGGCACTTATTTCGTCTCACATCATATTTGCTTTGGCTCATTTACCTTTAAGGAGCTGTAAGCTACATGGGGCCGTACTGATGAGCACCCTACTTAAGGGCCTGGTCACTCACTCTCTTGGTCAGTTTGCTGACCCGACTCTCTAGGATAACTCAATGTTCCAGTCACCTCTTTCTTGCTCTATCGTAAAAATCATTTATCTCTAGCTCTCGTGTCCTCTAACCACAGGGACATTCACGTCATGCTGCCTTACCAGACCTTAGGTCTTCTCTAGTCATACACTAGGCCCTATCTAATGTTCCACCAAAATCCGTCAATTCCCCTTCATCCTAACTACTCCCACCATGGGCTAATCCCAACACCCCAATGAAAAACATTGCTCCACGTGGTATCCGACAAAACATCAAATAGCACTCGTCCGATGTATACGCTCGTGTGGGCGAATCCTTTTTGGTGATGTGATCGATCTATATATACTATCTCATTATAACATTCCTTTCACAGAGGAGTGAGAGATGCAGTGATAAGGCTGTACACTAGGTGGCACTGGGGATACCTAGAGGCTGAGGGAAGTCACGCAGGCTGGTGTCAGAACCGAGAGGACACAGAGAGACACAGGGAGCAGACAGGAGAGAGGTCGTAACATAAGCCGGAGGTCAGGTAACCAGCAGAGAAAATATGAACACAAGGGGAAGACAACAGAGTAGTCAGGAGAGAAAGCAGGGGTCAGGAGCCAGACGGAAATGGAGAAGTCAGAGGGGAGTAGATAGAGGCAAGTAAGGAGGTCAATCCACGGTTGAGTACCAAGATCAGTCACTATACCAGGACACAGTCACTGGCAGCAACAGAGACAGAAAATAATACAACTGGCAGAGTTGTAGGGGATCATGCTCAGTAAAGAAGCCATAGAAATTACCCAGAAGATGGAACAGCGGAGCAATCAGCACCTCCCAGAACCAACGTGGACTCCAGTATAGTGACCAAGCTGCTAGATCTGTAAGTGCCACAGACCATCTCAAGGTCTGCACAGAGATCCGTGACACTCATGTGATCACTCGATCTTTAGTTTTTGATGACCTTACTCATGGACCATTATTGTTCTAAATTCCCAGAAATTAGGGAATTCTGATGGTAATTGACCAGTAATGGGCAGTGAGTGATCATTCGCGGCTAATATTTCGGGAAATAGAAGACGTTAAAGACGTCTCCCACCAGTTCATTCACTTCCTGAAATCAAATGGATAGAAAATAGAAAAAACAAACATTTTGTAACAAATTAAATCAAGAGATCTTATCTCGGCAGCCACAGGCAAGTAGGCACAATTACTACGGCAATTACTATGTACGCTTTAGAACAATAGCAAGAGAGGAGGAAAAAAAATCCAAGAGTGCTAAGAGTATCAAATGAAGCAACGCTCTCCATCCATATTGTTCGTGGTGCTCGGTTTTTGTGAAATGAGATATTATATGTCAGGGTATAATGAGTTTACTTGCGCATTTAAACCCTCTGGCTAATCTTGTACTTTGTGCATAAATGTACTACACTAGGGTGTACTACAACTGTTGTTCTTTTTTTTTTCTTTTTCAATCTTCTTAAATAAAGTACAGTCCCTCGTTCCGTTCTTGGCACTACGAAGCAGTGGATTATTAGAGAGGAGGTTGTTTTTTACGCAGGTTATTCTTTGTTACCGAAGACTAGAGTAAATCTATTATTACACTTTTCCATACGAGCCTGGAAAGGAATTTCTGTGCTTCTATTTATAGTGAGGCAAGCTGCTAAAATTATTTGAAGGAATTTACTAAGACTTGTACAAAGGTAATGGAAACCTTGTTGGAACGCAATGTGCCATTGAATTGATGCCCCCGAGTCCTAATGAAACCAAATGTGCCTTCTTTTCTATTCTTTTTTTTTAACCTTGGACAACTCCTTGTTTTCATGGATGGGAAATATTGGGCCAAGTGCCTTCTTGAGAACTTGGGAAGACAGGGGGTAATATGGACGCCAGGTGTCACGCTTGCCGGGTGTAGCAAGTGTCACAAAGTGAGTTCAGACCTATGTGCATCTGATGCACAACAAAAAACAGAAGAAAGTGGGGCACTGGGGACACAAAAATAATGGAAGACCCTGGAACTAGTGAGAGGACTTGGTGGGGAATCTCCTATTCTCACTTACAGCTGTCCCTCCTCTCCTAGCAGTCCCTATACAGTCTCCGCAACTGTTGCCGAACAGGAACCTGAGTCCCTCAGAAGAACCTATAGTAACCCGACTAGTGAGGGGCAGGTGGGGTTCACTAGACCTCACCGATACACTAACAACACACCAGATAGGTAAAGATAAACAGGGGGAAAAACAACCAAAAGGATGTAGACTGAGCACAGGAGATTTCAACTGCAGAACCTTCCTCCAAGGCGGCCAGAGACCAAAAGATTTTGTGTCTTTAGCAGGGATTGCTGAGATACACCACTATTTAAAGCTAAAGGGCGTGACTACAAAGTGAGTGCAGCTGCTCACTCAGCGAGGAACTGCTTGTAAATGCTGCAAAAGAAAAACTAACACATAACCACTTCAGCGCCAAGAGAAACCATTTAACTGTAGAGAACCAGATGAGAGGCTCCAGTCCAAATGCTGTCACTTGTCTCTACATGCAGGGAGATGATCGTGATACCAGGTCATAGCTCAGTTTTTGCACACTAAAAGCTGCTCTAAACATTTATCCAAATACCCATGAAAAGGTAGAGCAGAATATTGGCAACCACTCTGGTACTCAGTGTCTAAGACATAAGCCTCGCAAACCCAACAAGCTCCGCTCTTCCTTCATATCATTCCCTTTATGAAGGTCATGTGTACCAAAGGATTGTTTCTCTTGTAGTTGTTCGACACCTTCTCCATGTGTTGATTTAAAAAGGTTGTCCACTACTTTAAGGGGTACTTTGCACGTTGCGAAATCGCTACTGCGATGTCGTCCGGGTCAAATCGAAAGTGACGCACATCCGGCGCCAGTAACGACGTCGCAACGTGTAAAGCCTAGATGCACCGATAAACGATCGCAAAAGCGTCATAAATCAGTGATCTGTGTAGTGTCGGTCATTTTCATAATTTCGCTGCAGCGACAGGTACGATGTTGTTCCTCGTTACAGCAGGCAGCACACATCGCTGTGTGTGAAGCCGAAGGAGTGAGGAACTTCTCCTTACCTGACTCCACCGGCTAGGAGGAAGGAAGGAGGTGGGCGGGATGTTTACGTCCTGCTCATCTCCGCCCCTCCGCTTCTATTGGCCGCCTGCCGTGTGACGTCGCTGCGACGCCGCACGACCCGTCCCCTTAGGAAGGAGGTGGGTCACCGGCCAGAGTGACGTCGCAGGGCAGGTAAGTGCATGTGAAGCTGCCGTAGCGATAATGTTCGCTACGGCAGCCATCACAAGATAACGCATCTGCGACGGGGGCTTGGACTATCGTGCTTGGCATTGCTACAATTGGCTAGCAATGTCGCAGCGTGCAAAGTACCCCTAACAGTGAGGCCATCAATGTCTGATCGGTGGGGGTGCGACACCCTATAACCGCCGCTGATCATCTGTTCTCTGTGTGACTAAAACTGCACAATTATGTAGCTGCACAGCTCCATCTACTGTAAAGTGGCTGCAACAGGGTACTGCACTTCTGACTCTCTATTCAAATTAACAGTGAACGATGTTCAATACTGGCCCGCGTCCACTGTACAGTAGAAAGATCTCTGTGGCCATAGGGACATGTGGCAGAAGTGACACTGCCAGCCCCCTCTGCTGCTGCTGTGACTGGGGCCCAGTGAAGAGGGGGGCCCGGGCTTAACAAAGCTAAGTAATTACTCCAGGCACCGGCCGTGCCTCCCTCTTCACCAGGCCCCAAACAGCAGTCATGGCTGTCATGCCCTGGTGGCGGCCCTGAATCTGCGGGCCCACAGAAGCTCGAGCTCGGTTACAGTCGCAACCCCTGCAACCATGATTGTTCCGCCCCTGCCCACCAATCAGACATTGATGACTTATCCTGAGTATAGGCCACCAGTGTTAAAGTAGGGACACTTCTTTAAGGTCCATTTACATTCTAAGAGTATCCTGAACAAGTGTTCCCAGGAATGCTCATTTATAAATAATTTTATACAGTGTAAACAGGCTGCCGGTCACCTGATGAAGAAACAAAGTGATTGTTCGTGGGGGGAAATTATTATTTGTGCTGCGCTAAACGATCATCGTTTTTGTCAAACTATGCACACCAAACGATTTATTACAGATCTGAATCACGGCTGGCCTGTGTAAATAGGCTATTAAATGACTGCCGATCAGCAAAATGTATAGTGCCACAAGTCGGTTTGTGTAAATGGTACATTAATGAGTTAAGGCAGGATGCATGGTATTAAAAGAAAAAATAAAATCATTGGATCGCTCCATATTTTCCCATATTAGCTAATGTTTGTCAGATTCTTTTCCCTTTCATATTTCAACTTAAATGGGAAATGTAGAATTTAATGAATATGCCATCCATAGGCACACAATGGCTCCATAATCCAAAAACAGGACCCTATGTGCGATTGTAAAAGCTCAAACCAATAGGGTTGGAGAAAGTTAATTTTTTTATCTATAGTTTTTTTTAATGTAAATAAACCTATATTTATGATAGCTCTTCAATGCGTCAGCATTGGGTTCCAACCAGCGAGCAGATCAGTAGAACGAGAGAGCCAGCAAATTTGGGAATCCATCCATGCTGCAGTACTTAATAATATATTTTAGCATCATTACCTATTTCTTTGCCCTCTTTTTCTATGAACTTATGGGATCTCCTGGAGTTAAACTTTCCCCACTGATGGACCTATACTTGGGATCGGATTGGCCACCATTGTATCCAGAAAATTCCTTGACCCCTTTGGAAAATCTTAACATCGTTATGAAAAATTAAGTGCCGTTCATACATATCGAGTGACATAATTGTGTATACTGCCTAGCTTATATATGGTTCTAGTTACAAAACTTGGCACTCCTTTTAAACTTGGTTGGTGCTCGGATAGGGTCCAACTCCATAATCAATTAAATAAGTGCCGGATCTTATTAATTAATTAATTAATAGCTTATATATGGGCCTGGAAACTGTAAGAAATACTTAAAGGGAACCAGTCACCAGATTTGAGCTTATGAGCTGCGCTCACCACCAGTGAGCTCTTATATACAGTGCTCTAGAGTACTATATATAAGAGCCCAGGCCACACTGTATAATGTAAAAAACATCTTTCATTATACTCACCTAAGGGACAGTTGGGTCCAATGGGCATCACTGGTCTCGGTCCGGCGCCTCCTCTCTTCCTTCCATCGCCGTCCTCTTCCTAGCTCCATGTGGATGACGCGTCATTGGTCAGGTCCAATGGGTGTCACTGCTGTCGGTCCGGCGCTTCCTGCATCTTGTGCAATCGCCGTCCTCCTTCCCAGTGCCGTGTGGAGGACACATCCTAAGCCATCCACATAGAGGCCTCCAATGCGCTCCTGCACATGCGCACTGTAATCTTCCCTGCTGAGGGCAGCTCAAAGTATTGTAATGGGCAGTCACAAGGAAAGGTCAAAGACTGCTCGCGCATGCGCACTACAGTACTTTGATCTGCCCTCAGCAGGGTAGAGCAAAGTGCGCTTGCCAGGAGCGCAATGATGTCCTCTGTGTGGATGACATAGGACACATCATGCACATGGGGCTGGGAAGGAGGACGGTGACTGCAGAAGATGGAGGAGCCGCCAGATCTGAGAGCAGTGACGCCCATTGGACCGGACCGCCCCCAAGTGAGCATACTAAAGATGTTTTGTACGTTATACAGAGCGGCCTGGGCTCTTATATATAGTATTCTGGAATGCAGTATATAAGAGCTCACTGGTGGTGGCCGCAGTTTATAAGGGACAAACCTGGTGACAGTTTCTCTTTAATCAGTAACCGTCAATTTAATTTTTATTTTACAAATCAACAGTACACATGGAAATAACCAATTTTGTAGTATATCTTGTCAGTTTCTTTCTCCTTGATGTTGCTCCCTCAATTCAGGGGTAAAATCTGAAAAAATCTGTCTGCAACGAACACTAATTTTTCCACTATTGAGAAAGGAGATGACAGTTGGTGCCTTCAAAATTCTATGGAGAAAGGGGGAGGAGAGAGAAGCTACAGGCTAACAATGCTCTCCATAGAATGTTCTAAGCACTAACTGTCATCTTCTATCTTAGTAATGGGAAATTCTGTAAGAATTGGGAGCAAGAAGCAACTTTCTCTTAGAAGATGTATTATTAAGTTACATTTATGAAAAAAAAGATTAATCCAGCGGTTACTCTTTAACCAGAATGGCTGCTTTAGTAATCTGGAGAATAGCTAACATGGAAATCGCTAACTTAAGAGAACTTGCCTTTTAAGAAATATTCAAAGTAACTCGATCTTTGCAATTGTATCTAATTGTCAAGCAATATTTTTCCGGGATGTTTCCAAAGAAGCAAACGTAACATTAAAGAAAAAGTAAAATTACAGAATTATTATTTTATAAACAGGCTAAGTGTTCCCAGTGATGGTGCTCTCATTTTACGCTCGGCACAACTATGGAGTTTGGAGGCCACTAATTCCTTATGACCGCTTATTCCCTGTAACATGCGGCTATATTAAAGCTATCATTTCTCTTTGAGCTGGCCTAACACTCACTTTGTTTTAATATTTAAAGAACTCTTATTAAAAGAATCACCATTATAAAAGAATAAGAGTTTGATAAATCACATCTTAAATGGTCCACCGCTGCCTCCTCACCAGAGCACGATTAACACATTGCTCAAAAGAAAATACATCCAGGACCTAATAACTGTGAGGACCTGAACCCTGATCTGCTCGGTTCAGGAACGGAGATGGAACTGATTAATTGTTCACTTTATTACCTTACTTTATCTCTTAATGGTATTGTTGGTCGTAGGAAGGAATCTACAGCCGTGCTGTTTTTCGAATACTTAAGGAGGTTGTCCGAGACTTTAACATTGATGACCTGTTCTCAATATCAGTGGCGGTGAGACAGCCGGTATCCCTGCTGCCCAGCTGTTCCGAGTGCCATTGCGGGCCAGAACTGCTTGGTTGCTGAGCTACACAGCTCCACCAAATGTATAGTGGGTACTGCATATCTGAATCTATTCAAATCAATAGGGGGCAGATGTGTAGTGTCCGGCCATGGCCACTATTCCATTGACCAAGCTATGCAACTGAGCAGTACCGGACGGAATCTACACTGGTAACAGATGATCAGCGTGTGGTGGTTAGGTGACACACTTCCACCAATCAGACATTGATAATCTATCCTTAGGCCCCTTTCACATTGCGCTCCTCTCCCCGTTCAGTGGTCCCGTTGGGGCTTTTGTCCGAACCCCCTGCTAAACGGGATTCAGAAGTTTGTGCTGACGGGGCCATTGACTATAATGATGGAGACCGATTCACTGTGTGCTCTGTCATGCACCATTTTCAGGAGAAAACACTTACTGGAGGCGGATACCCATATGCAGTCTACTATGTCTAGGTGTCCACCTGTAGAAAGCGTACACTCCCAAAATGGTGCACAACAGAGCACATGGTGACTCCCTCTGCACCATTATAGTCAATGGCCCTGTCAGCGCATATGTCCGAAAGCCATTTTGCGGGGGGTTCAGACAGAAGCCACAACAAGACCACTGAATAGAGAGCTGAATGCAATGTGAAAGGGGCCTAAGGATAATGTGATGCCCCTGCGATAACCGTGTGTCACAAAAATAAGGTAACAACAAGGTAATAGCCCAAGTCCAACATAACTGTGCCAGCCACTACACACACACTAGCACACCAGGACATTTACACTCGCTGTACCTGGCTGGGAGCCTCACCTAGCCAGATTACAGGGCTGGGCACTGTTAGATAACAGGCAGCCAACTAGGAGGAAGAGACCAGACCTGGGGGAGGAGACAGTGACCTGGGGAGTGTGGGTAGACAGTGGAACAGACAGAAGAGTTTAGGAGGAGGAAGTAGTAGGTTGTGAGGAGAGGAGTAGTAAGAAAGGTGTCAAGACAGACCAGAGACTCTTGAGACACAGAGAAAGTGGAAGGAACCAAAAAGGAAAATGAGGAGTAAGAAAGTCGGTGGAGTGGTAGTAAAGACACAGCAAAGACCTGAGGAGAAAGGTCAGCCACTCAGAGGAGGAAAGTAGCTGTGGAGCGAGAGAGCAAGCTCCAAGGACAGAGGGATCCTGTGGGGTGGACATCCAGGGCTCACAGTACTTTGCACGCACGGGGTGCAGATCCCAGAACAGATGAGGATTTCAAGCCATTTGTTAACTCTGCCAGGTGGGTGGGTTTACAGGACTCATCTGCCACCACTAACGTCCGAGGCATCAGTAGCAAAGTGGGGATCGGGACATATTCCCTTAAATAGTCCAAGCTGCCTGCGGCAGGACCCAGACACCAGGAAGATCTCGAAGTGCTCCACACCAGGGAGTACCCACATACACCAGAGTGCACAGGTGGAGAGTGGAACCAGGTCAGCAGGCACAGCCATCGGGACATGGGCGCACCTGGGATCCAGTACGTCACCAGGGCATGAATACAGTGAGTAATAACCATCAAACTGCCCTCTCTGTCTTGACTGCTTTATTTCCGCTCGCCTCCACGTTAACCCTTCACCTACCCCTGGGGAAAAGCCCTGCTCGTGGAGGGCTCCACCATCCACGCTGCCCCCATCCATCAACCCCAGTGGGAACCCGCAGCGGCGGCCCTACCATCCCTGGCCGCACACCGCGAGTGGCATAGTCGGACTTTATTTTTATTTTTACTTTTCATTTAAAACTGTTCAACAGTGCCCCCGGGTCCGGGACCCCTCGAGCCACGGACTGACCGGATCCGAGCAGTTCAGCTGCCTCAGGGCGCGACAATAATAATACAGAGAGACCCATCAGGACACATCAGGAGGAGACAGAAAAGCCCAAATAAAAAGGACACAAAGTATAAAAAAGAACAAGAAGTCAACTTGGCAACAAAGCTGTGAATAAAAAATGATTGACAGGGTCCAGGCGTAGGTCAAAAAATCACAAAGTTTCCTTAATCCGCCATAAGTGCAATGTTTCAACCTTGCATAGGTCTTTATCAAGCTTGCCAGAGACCTATGAAAGGTTGAAACTTTGCACTTATCGTGGATTAAAGAAGCTTTGCATTTTTATCAGCCACTGCTGGACGCTGTCAATCATTTTCTATCCAAAGCATTGGTCATCAATGCTAAAATCTCGGACAACCCCTTTCAAGGGATTGTTGACATGTTGCAATCTCTTTTTGTTGGAAGAGGTCCTCCAGGAACAAGTTATTTCACTGTTAGGACTCATGTTAATTTCATGGATGAAGATGGCTGCAGCTATTTCCAATTCTCTTTAGCGCCATCCCATGGAGAATTAAGTATTACACATTGTAGTCCCTATGAAATTAATGGGTTGCCTATGTATTGTAGGTATGTGTTCATTCCTCTGGAGAAACATGCATTTTTTTCTTGTTTCTGCTTTAACTATTTAAGCAATATTTTGAGTGAGAGATTCAGATATTCACCCAGAATGCATTAATCGGGCATTAGAAAATGGTCTCCATAACTCTTTTAATTATTGAACTACTTGTGGACCGCCCATAGACTTCAAACCTCTGACCACATGGACATATTACTCTGCTGAGATGTTCTAAAATATCACTATGTAGTATAGCTGGTACAAAAGGTTGTGCAGCTGCGGGAGCGAGAGGACATCTGTCAGACACAGCCAGACTCTCTATAGAGAAGGCAGCAATAGTTTAACACCACCTCTGCCTTCCCAATTGCTATTCAGACAGCATTGAATGATTACTGTGTATACCATATAGGAAGCACTGACAGTGCTACAGCCCCAGCAATTGGGTGACTAAAAATAATATTTAAATATTGATAGGTCTTCTATGAACCTTGGGGGGGGGGTAAAATGTCTAAACTAAATAAATGAATAAAGAGATACATAAAAATCAGGAAAATTAAGTTAAAAATAAAGTTTCTGTCAGTCCAACTTTCTGTTGCTAGCCCACGCCTATCAAATAATATTTATACGGCATGGTCCAAAAGTAGGTGGACAGTATGCGTAATAGGATTGTCAAACATGGTGTAAAGTGAAACTGACTCAGCTGCCCTCAGCAACCAATTAGATTTCACTATTCATTCTTCACAGACTCTTTGGAAAATGAAAGGTGGAATCTGATTGGTTGCTAAGGGCAACTGAGTCAGTTTCACTTTACACCATGTTTGATAACCCTATGACACATACTGTCCTACTTTTGGACCACCCTGTATATATATATGTATACAGTCAGGGCCAGAAATATTTGGACAGTGACACAAGTTTTGTTATTTTAGCTGTTTACAAAAACATGTTCAGAAATACAATTATATATATAATATGGGCTGAAAGTGCACACTCCCAGCTGCAATATGAGAGTTTTCACATCCAAATCGGAGAAAGGGTTTAGGAATCATAGCTCTGTAATGCATAGCCTCCTCTTTTTCAAGGGACCAAAAGTAATTGGACAAGGGACTCTAAGGGCTGCAATTAACTCTGAAGGCGTCTGCCTCGTTAACCTGTAATCAATGAAGTAGTTAAAAGGCCTGGGGTTGATTACAGGTGTGTGGTTTTGCATTTGGAAGCTGTTGCTGTGACCAGACAACATGCGGTCTAACGAACTCTCAATTGAGGTAAAGCGGAACATCCTGAGGCTGAAAAAAAAGAAAAAATCTATCAGAGAGATAGCAGACATGCTGGGAGTAGCAAAATCAACAGTCGGGTACATTCTGAGAAAAAAGGAATTGACTGGTGAGCTTGGGAACTCAAAAAGGCCTGGGCGTCCACGAATGACAACAGTGGTGGATGATCGCCGCATACTTTCTTTGGTGAAGAAGAACCCGTTCACAACATCAACTGAAGTCCAGAACACTCTCAGTGAAGTAGGTGTATCTGTCTCTAAGTCAACAGTAAAGAGAAGACTCCATGAAAGTAAATACAAAGGGTTCACATCTAGTTGCAAACCATTCATCAATTCCAAAAATAGACAGGCCAGAGTTAAATTTGCTGAAAAACACCTCATGAAGCTAGCTCAGTTCTGGAAAAGTATTCTATGGACAGATGAGACCAAGATCAACCTGTACCAGAATGATGGGAAGAAAAAAGTTTGGAGAAGAAAGGGAATGGCACATGATCCAAGGCACACCACATCCTCTGTAAAACATGGTTGAGGCAACGTGATGGCATGGGCATGCATGGCTTTCAATGGCACTGGGTCACTTGTGTTTATTGATGACATAACAGCAGACAAGAGTAGCCGGATGAATTCTGAAGTGTACCGGGATATACTTTCAGCCCAGATTCAGCCAAATGCCGCAAAGTTGATCGGACGGCGCTTCATAGTACAGATGGACAATGACCCCAAGCATACAGCCAAAGCTACCCAGGAGTTCATGAGTGCAAAAAAGTGGAACATTCTGCAATGGCCAAGTCAATCACCAGATCTTAACCCAATTGAGCATGCATTTCACTTGCTCAAATCCAGACTTAAGACGGAAAGACCCACAAACAAGCAAGACCTGAAGGCTGCTGCTGTAAAGGCCTGGCAAAGCATTAAGAAGGAGGAAACCCAGCGTTTGGTGATGTCCATGGGTTCCAGACTTAAGGCAGTGATTGCCTCCAAAGGATTCGCAACAAAATATTGAAAATAAAAATATTTTGCTTGGGTTTGGTTTATTTGTCCAATTACTTTTGACCTCCTAAAATGTGGAGTGTTTGTAAAGAAATGTGTACAATTCCTACAATTTCTATCAGTTATTTTTGTTCAAACCTTCAAATTAAACGTTACAATCTGCACTTGAATTCTGTTGTAGAGGTTTCATTTCAAATCCAATGCGGTGGCATGCAGAGCCCAACTCGCGAAAATTGTGTCACTGTCCAAATATTTCTGGACCTAACTGTATATAATTGGTTTGGAAGGGGGAACAAAATGTATTTTGTGGTCATAATACATTTTTTAAAAAGATATGGAAAGCGGACAGGTATTCTCCCATATCCCTCTATCCTAGAAAGATAAATACGATATCACATGATAATAGTAAAATAACATTTACAAAAAGTATGAGAATAATATAAAATTTAAGGTGCACAAATTCCCTCTAAAATGCAAAAATTATTTGCATATCTGATAAACATTTTTATCGCTCTTTAACCCGAAAACCCTCTAGCTTTGAACACTTGTTAAAGGTTACAAAGTGTTTAAATTATTTTTGTGAATACTTTGTAACATTTATTAATAAGAAAAAGTATCTTCTTCACCTTTCAGAAGCTCTTACTTCTCCTGTCTTTGAGTTCAAACTAGAAAAGTCCAGCACATGCATTAATAAAATTGATCCTTTATTGTCCCATTATAAAATCAGACAAATGAGATAACCATATCACTATCCAAAGTATCAACACATGTCCCAGATACACGGTTTACGCATTTTCAGGATATACCCCTTACTCATAACCTGAATCAACCTTTGGATCTGTGGGCTGTGTTCCGTGCACTCCTAGGACTAGGTGAACTGGATTTCTGCTACTTTGGATTTCTACTATCTTTGCATGCCGACCCTGTATATATCTATGGACATACCCACTTAGAAAAAAAATCTGTGAATTGGAAACTAGTACATACTGAACAGGAAGATAGGAGGAGGGGGATGCAGCTGCAGTTTCTAACTCAGATTTTCAGTGAAATTGCATGAGAGGGGGCAGGAGGAACCCTCGGGGTGGCAAGATTAGCAATGGTATGTAATAGTTGGATTTTTTTTGCAACTGTGACATTATGTTTCCGCAGATAAAACAGAACATACTATTGTATTAACTGGCTTTTTCTACATACAACCCTCTAGATTGCAATTAAAGCTTTTCGTTATACAATTCTTATGCAGTGTTATATGTCTACATGGTTTGTAAGGTCCCGTAGTCATGTTATTTCCTTGTGTCTTCCCTTGATTAGAATGAAGACAAAGTAAAATTAACATATAATGCTAGACATTATGAGCAGTATGAATAGAAGGGTTGTCAGACAAGACGGGATCATAAGCCAGGAGGTATTGTATAAGATTCCGGGAGCAGACAGAGATCTGGTCAGGAATAGGGCCAAGGTCAGAAGGCGGGAGGTAACGTATAGGGTTCAGGGAGCAGACAGAGACGTGGTCTGAGGACTTCCAAAGACAATACTAAGGAGCAGGGGGCACTCACTGCGAGTGGAAGAAAAGCGATCCGACAGCTAAATAGGAAAGGGTTCTTTACAGTTAGAGCAGTCAGACTGTGGAATGCACTACCACAAGAGGTAGTAATTGCAGATACTATAACAGCTTTTAAAAAAGGACTGGATGATTTCCTCAGTACACAAAACATTGTTGGTTATAAATGACTTAGTGACCAAATGTAGAACTGGTGGAGGAAGGTTGAACTAGATGGACCTAGGTCTTTTTTCAACCTAAGTAGCTATGTAACTATGTAAGAAGCTGGGAGGTAACATATAAGGTTCAGGGAGCAGACAAAGATGGGGACAGGAAGAGGTCTGAGGTCAAAAGCCAGGAGGTAACGTATAAGGTTCAGGGAGCAGACAGAGACATGGCCAGGAAGAGGTCCGAGGTCAGAAGCCAGGAGGTAACATATAAGGTTCGAGGAGCAGACAGAGACGGGGTCAGGAAGGGGTCCGAGATCAAAAGCCAAGATCAGAACACTTACACCAGACAGGAGCCAAGAGCACACTGAGCAAACAGGGAACTACGACTGGTGAAGTTCAGAAACAGCAAGACCAGTAAAGACACAGAGTAATCACCAGAAACGAGGCGCATCTGTGAAGGCACCTCCCAAAACAGCGTGGACCCTAGTGCTGAAAGACAACCTGTCAGCAAGTGCGTAAGAGACATAGCAGAGCATTTTCATATGCAAAATGATCCGCACAGTGGAGACGTCACAAAAGCATTCCAAATGCAAAATGTTCTGCACAGTGAAACCATGACATAACATCTGATTTCAGGATCAGACTACACAGGCATTGTTTGTAGTCTGTAACCATGGTGACCAATAGTTTTGAAGGGAAACTGTTTACACAAAATTGTTAGACATTACAGTCAGTAAATGAAGAAAATAAGCATAGTTGTTAATTTTATTTATTTATTATATTCTTTAGAGATGGTAACATTTTTTTGCAATAATATCCATACTTTATAATGTTGGAACCAAGAAAAAAACCATAAAAATCTAAAAAAAAAAACAACGCCGGCTATTTGTATTCATGATTTCTGATAAAAGAAGGAAATATGTTTCCAATTTAAGAACAAAGGCACATTGGATATGCAAATCAAGTAGTCTGGTGGAGAATACAGGCAAATACATTTGGTACCTGCAATAAGACTTAGGTAGAAACAACCTCCAGGATCTTTCTGTAACTACAAAATGTGATCAATGGCGTTATTTCATCTCCAGCCTGTGCGCACTATTGTACAAAACTCAGTATGTGGCACATCTTTGTATGCATGCGTCTTGGGCAAGGCATGAATAAAACCTACGCCATATGTGTTGGTTCTACATCAGTAGAAATTATCCACAACTGAATCGTTCACCTGCAGTTCCCAGGAATACAAATTAGAGTCATTAGCACAGGCTCAATCTCTGCTATATTACAAAAGAAATTAACTTTTTTTTTTTCCTTCTATTAAAATCTTTATTATGTCTGATCAAACTTTTAAAAGATTGGTTCAGAAAGAAATTGATGAGATTTTTTTTTATTTAATAGAAACTCAACAAGAAAAAAACTGCTCAAATCATTAACTTGAATCTTTAACAATTGTATTAGCCCTTTTAATCTAATAAAAGCTTTACAAAAATTCATAATCTCGTCCCGGTATGGGTAAGTTTTGGCGGTAGTGTGGCACCCCAGTGGGTCTGGGAGCCACAGTGGCATTGTTCTCATCAGTGGGGGCAATGCCATGCTTGAAAGCAGTGGGGAAATCTCTGCCGGGTACACTAACATGCAACACCACTTTCTCTTCCGGACCAGTAGGGGGGATCATAATTTGTGTTGAAGGGGCCTTTCTGGACATACTGACCTGTAGGAGGGATTAGGGAGCAACAGGAAGTGAGACCTCAGAACAGTAATACAGAGAAACAAGAACGGTCGATGTCTGAGAGCTGCTACCCAGCTTTCCAGGACCAAGCACATAGAGCAGGACACCGGTGTCCCAGGCTACTGGGTGCTAATGGTTCAGTAGTAACGCCGGAGGGCAGAAGAGTTCAGCTCTTCTGGTTCATCTGAAATCTGGAGGCGAACTGGCAAGAAAGAGCCCGGGGTCACTGCTACATCGTGGGCCCCAGTACCGGCTCACACTATCCGTCAGACAGAGGACACAAACACATAGAAGAGGGATGCTTTTCAGCTTCAGGCCACAGAAGGAGGTTTACAAGTACCAGGCAGAGAGAAATCCCCCTGCTGCTTCCAGGCTGACTGGACCGCTAACTCCTGGACTACACCTGTTACCAGTAAAAGGTAAAAGGAAACTCCAACCTGTGTTGTCCAGTGCTTATCGTCGCCCTCAGCCCTGCACCCCCAACGTATTCCATCCTGCGGGAAGCAAGTCCACCCTAGCTGCAGTGACATCCGCCCCTGAGGACAGCGACAGCAGCAGCGGCTATTACCTGGCCACGTAACATAGGTGGCATCACGATCATCTATAGACTTTCCTCACTGTCACCCCATCCTCCACCACCAACTACAACCACCATCCTCCCTACCATCTTTCACCCTCCTTTCTATACGCCTTAGGGCAACGGAACCGGGCCAGGCCACCCCTTGACAACGCAGAGGATCTGCACCCCGGCCTGGCAACAAGTAGGTTAAAACACCTGCCCCATGGGGCGCTACAGTAGCGTGGCTCGAATTTTCTTAACCGGGGCAAAGGTTTAGTTCTCTGCCTTAGCGGTGTATCTAAATACCTGCCTAAGACAAAGTAGGCACCCTGATTCCCGTTCTCCTTGACACATATTTCCAGGACCGGCATCACCCTCCGCTGCACTCAGGCAAGTGCCAAAGCCTTAGATAAACTGGAAGGTACGCTTATACCCCTCCTCTTGACACATACCCCGAGGTCCGGTGTCACCATCCGCTGCAGCACGCAGGCAAGTGCCAGGGACCTGGATAAACCAGTAGGCACTCTGATACCCCTCCTCCTTGACACAAACCTGCAGGGCCGGCGTAATCCTCTGGTGCACCCAGGCAAGTGCCAGAGCCCTGGATAAACCGGTAGGTATGTTGGTACCCCTCCTCCTTGACATATATCCACAGGGTCGGCATCATCATTCGCTGCACCCATGCAAGTGCCAGAGCCCTGAATAAACCAGTAGGCACGCTGATACCCCTCCTCCTTTACACATACCTCTTTGGCCAGCACCACATCCGCTGCACCCAGACAAGTGCCGAAGCCCTGGATAAACCGGTAGGCACGCTGATATCCCTCCTCCTTGACACATACACCCAGGAGCCGGCGCAACCCTTCACTGCACACAGGTAAGTGCCAGAGCCCTGGATAAACTGGTAGGCACACTGATACCCCTCCTCCTTGACACATACCCCCAGGGTTGGCAGCACCCCCTGGTGCACTAAGGCAAGTGCCAAAGCCCTGGATAATCTGGTAGGCATGCTGATACCCCTCCTCCTTGACACATACCCCCAGGGTCGGTGCCACCCTCCGCTGCACCCAGGCAAGTGCCAGAGCCCTGGATAAACCGGGGTACCCATGATAAGCCCAACTTTAGTCCTTCTTTTTAGATTTGAAGAAATGATACAGCTACAACTTTCATCAGGTATTATATAATCAGAGTTATGAGCCGCTCAGTTATTCTGAAGACTTATCCATTGGCTATATCCATAGCAGCTATTCACTTATTGACTTTGATATGGATTTTTTACTCTTTATGATGGAATACAAAGAAAACAATTCATCACACTGGCGGCATGGCTGATGGAAATTGACATCAATGAGCAGCTCATTCCAAACATGGAGATTCATCATTGAAAATGCGTGTTTTAGTGATTGAAGTGTCTCAATTATGAGCTGAGACTATTAAATCCATGGGGTATCCATTCAAGGGGTAACAAAGTGGGAACTATAAATTCCAACCATACCATCTCCATTCGACTCACAAACACTGATGGAGCCCAATATGCCCCACTGCAATCAACAAGGTCCATCAGGATTTACTTTCTCCATTTTGTACTGTATCCACTATAGCGGTCATGCTTCAATTATAAACACAAGCCATAATGCTGGTGTGATGGGAGTTGTAATATACACTCCAATAACTGTGTACATATAAATAGATATTGAATTAAAGTTATAAAAATATGATAAAGTGTAATAATATCTATAACAATAATACTGCTAAAATAATAATAATAATAATAATAATAATAATGATAATGATAAATATATTATTATTTCACAACAATAATAATAATAACAATTTTATATATTTTACAATACTACTATTACCAACAATATTTATTATGTTTATGCATATTATTTTACTATAATAATGACAACAATACTACTACTGCTACCGGTTCTACTACTACTGCTACTACTACTACTACTACTACTACTAATAATAATAATAATAATAATAATAATAATATAATTTATTATTATTATATATTGTTTTATAATACTACTATTAGTAATATTATTTATTATTATTTTTATTCATATTATTTTACTATAATAATAACACTGCTACTAATAATAAGCATTATTACTGTCATTATTACTATAATTTGCATCATCATATTTTTATATTATTGCGCAATAATGCTAGTTGCTATTATTGTCATATATAGATATGTATATATATATATATATATATATATATATATATACGGTATATATGTATATATATATACATATATATATATGATCATAATATATACATATATATATATGATCATAATTTTGTATGTATATATATATATATATATATATATATATATCTTAATTATTATTTTGTTATTTTCATTAAATAATAATGGTTGCTATTGGCTAATTTTATTTATATACTGTTATCAATAAACAATCTCGAGTAATTACAATAATTGATATAACTGAAAGGTTTTATTAATTATTCAATCATTGAATTGGTTTGGGTACTGTAAATTGCATGTTAATTTAATATTTAATTTTATATACGTTGCATAATGAATTTCAATATTTAGTATATATTATTGAATATACGAAAATAATAGATTTTTGTTTTAGTGCATATTAAAAATAATTTGAACAATGTACATAATAATAATAATAATAATAATAATAATATACCACGTGTCAAACAAAATAAATATTTTTTTCAGCTATTTGTCCTCATTATTCATCTTCTATGTTTGTGCCTGTATCAACTATACAAAAGCAACAGATATTGTCTATGGAGAGAGGGAAAAAAAACCTCCATCCGACCGTTAGGGGAAAGAAAGCAAGATTGATGGCTTTAGATTCCCTGTACGTAAAGCTGGCGACGAGTCGGGGGATTTTATAGTCGCGCGTTGGCTTTTCTCTCTGAATTTTGATTAATGGAACAGGCTGGAACTGCTGATGTCTCCCAGCTACTTTAGCTGACAAGAATGAAAGTAATCTGATGTTTAAATGGATTTTCAACGTGTCTGTGGTTTTAGCCTGTGTGTCCTGAAGGAAAGACCATCTGCTACAGGATAACCTAAACTCAGAGGGCATTTAATCCATATCTATTTCCTAAAAGAGAGACATAACCATGAGATTTTTCAGAGATCACTTATGCGGGCATGCAAAAAAAAAATTTCTACATCTTCCCTTATAATAAAGCCTGCCAATACCTCTCATCATGGATATTTCTACACCAATATTATCCTCCTAAATGGGAGCCATTGTGTCCCACGCGTTTCATCCATATCTCTTCCTGAACACAGATGGAAAATAGCTTGTAGATATAAAACTATAATTTTTCCACAAACAGCCAGCCACCTCGCATGGATATTGATAATTTTTAATGATGACTGGTAGAAGTCTGGGTACATAAGTTTAATGTAGAATGTGTACGGATTACATCTGCTTGGGGGAAATGAAAAAGCTTTAAAATGTCTTCGCTCTACTGTAACATGACATCAAAAATGTAAATTGTAAAATGCAATGTGGATTTTATAGCGGATGGAACACAACGCCGAGTGATGGATTGTACTCTGCTCTCACAGATTATTCAACATTTTATACTAAAGGGATTTTGTCCTGTTGAATGTAGGAGAAGTCAACCTTTTACTACCATTTTAGGTTTTAGGTCCAACCTACAGAGTTTCACATGTTCTGAACAGATGTGGAGTTTATAGTTGTCTGGGTCAAGAAAATTGGTCAAAGGAAATGCCATCAAATAATAAAGAAGCAATTGTTACCAGTAGAGTTGGTGTAAGTGGATTCTTAGGACCCACTCCACCGGTAATGCTCAGTCATTTCTGGCTGCTGGGCAAAAGCCCTGAGACCCATCTCCTACATATTCCCATCCATAGCCGTCTCCTACATAGTGGTATCAAATGCTCTTCTTTTGGTTAGATGGCTTGGTGTGATGTCACCTGTGAGTTATGCCGCAATGATGACATCACACCAATCAAACTCATCAAAAGAAAATCTGTGAATGCCGGGAGGTAGTAGGAGACACAGATTACTGACGAGGCCATCGGACTGGGTCTTGTTTATAAATTCACACCAACCCAAGTTAGCCGTCTCCTACATTGGCATCCACTGTTCTTCTACTGATTAGCTGGCCAAGTGTGATGTCATCTGTACGTTATACCACAATGATGATGTCGCGGGCGGAGGAGGGGACGCTGCGCTCTCCCACTGCTCGGGTCCGGCTGCCGCTGCTGTTGCGGCCTGCTGCTGCTCGGTGGCTCGAGCGATGGGCCGGATCCCGGGGACTCAAGCGGCGCTCCTCGCCCGTGAGTGAAAGGGGATTGGTTTTTGGGATTGTTTATTGTCCGTTACGCCACCCACGGTTGTGGTGATTGTGTGGACACCACCGCTGCTCTGTATGGGGATCCCGGGAGCGATGACAGGGAGCAGCAAAGTTGTTGGTTCTCCCCTCCGTGGGTAGAGGGGTGGTCGTCCCGGGGCCCAGTGATGAGTTGAGGGATGAGGGATGGCGGGGCCGGTGCAGGGCTTGGTGGGGTGCAGGGACGCGGGGGGAGCACTGTGCCTCACGTCACGGAGGTACTCACTCAGCCCAAGGATGATGACACAGTTCACGGTAAACAAGCGGCTGGTTGGACGGGTCCCTCGGACGGCTGCGGTGCGGATGTTCCCTGCAAGTTAGCGGTGACTGTTTCTTCCCTCACCTAAATACGGTTGTTGGTAGCGATGGATTCCCACCGGTAACCCGCTCCCCGGCTTGGATATGGGCCGGAGGAGCCCCTCTCTTTTGCCCGCAGGCGCTGGCCCTGGGAAACTGGTGCCTTGGCGCTGGCGGTGTCTCCCCAATATGGTTGGACGGTTGCCTTCAATCGGGACTTAGTTGTTTGGAGACCCAGGAGGTCCTCTTCACTGACTCCTAGCCTTGCCGGGATCCGATAGGCCCCTGCCAATGGTGCTGGCTTCTCTTCGTATACCGCTCCGGTACCGCCGGGCCACCACCCGTCCACGGTCCTTTCGGCAACCTCCGATCAGCCTCTCCTGCAAACGGTCACCGCCGTCTGCCAACCTTGCTGTCTCAGTCCGGGGCACACACCCGGACCAACTTCAGGCTTTCCAAACTGTCACTTTCTCTGCCACTACTCTCACTGTCCTCCTTCTCCTTCCTCTCACTTTGAACTCTCCAACTCAACTCTCTCCTCTCCAAACTCAACTGCCTGGTTTTCCCGCCTCCAGGACTTTGAACTCCTCGGTGGGCGGAGCCAACCACCTGGCCCACCCCCTGGTGTGGACATCAGCCCCTGGAGGAGGGCAACAAGGATTTGTGTTTTGACCTTGGTGTGCCTGCAGGGAATGTGGTGTGTGTGGTGGTGTCATGACCTGTGACCCCTGGGTTGCCCAGGGCGTCACAATAACATCACGCCAAGGAAATTTATCAAAGGAAATGCTATGGATGCTGGGAGATAGGAGGAGGCACAGATTACTGACAAGGCCATCAAACTGGGTCCTGTGTATAAATTCACACCAACTCAAGTTACCAGTTAAAGTCCCCACTCCAGTGCCATCAAGAAAATTAGTCGAAGGAAATGCCATCAAATAATAAAGAAGCAATGGTTACCAGTAGAGTTGGTGCAAATGGATTCACAGAACCCAGTCCACCGGTAATGCTTAGTAATCTCTGGCTGCTGGGCAAAAGCCCTGAGACCCATCTCCTACACATTCCCATCCACTGCTCTTCTTTTGGTTAGCTGGCTTGGTGTGATGTCTCCTGTGCGTTATGCTGTAATGATGACATCAAACCAAGGAAATTCTTCAAAAGAAAACCTGTGGATGCCAATAGGTAGGAGGAAGCATAGATTACAACAAGGCCATCAAACTGGGTCCTGTGCATACATTTGCACCAATGCAAGTTACCAGTTATTGTTCCCACTCCAGGGTCATCACTCTTGGGGCTCCCTACCCACAGTGAAGACATGTAGCAGGTCACTGGAATAAACAATAACACTTTGGAGCTCATTAATTGTTGTAAAGGTCATATGGACACCAGAGTATCATCACTGATGTGGTGGAATACTTAATAGAAAAGTAACATTAGTTTTATTATTTCATGGAATTCTCCCCATTAGACCCCTTTTTCTTGATCTCATACAACCTTTTTCATGATGAAATTTGGACTGCCTACATCCACCTCTAGAGGGAGCCTAGGAGCTTGCTTATTGTATACTGAATTATGATTGAGGTACTAATTAGTGATGGGTGAGCGCTAAATTGCTCGTTACTCAATTGGAGCTGATGAGACACTCGGATGAGCTGGAAGCTACTCATCTCTCTCCATTCCTTTATTCTACGTCATGATGGTATGTGCTATAGCAGAGCACTTTGAGCTCACCTCAATAAATCACAATTGCAGAACAATGAGCTCCGTAGCTGAACATACATTGTTTTTTCTATTTATATTCTCTGCCTCTGAGCCTATTGTGCTGCATGGACCTACCAGCATCTGGAGCTCCTCTACAAGGTCGGGCACAAGCCTTACACGGGATACAGCAGGAGCAGCATTATTAGTTTATCTCAGGACAGCAACAGCAAAACAGCAAAACAAATGCAATTGGGAAAATGTTTAATTTCCCATCATCTGTTGATTAAACAGCACTTGTGTTTGTTTTTAAATCAATCTCTTTAAATGAGTTGATCTCCTGTGGCTTGCTTGACATTGTTATGTCATGTGATTCTTCAGAAATCAGTGGCCACTTCACTGCCCCTTCTTCAGGAAAAATTAGGCATCCGAAAGGAGTCAGAGAGCAGCTTTGACTTGGTCTCAATGTCAATTATGTCTGAAAGAGGGAACATTGAAGAGATGGCAGGGATCGCATGACATAATGTCAAGTGAGCCCTAGGAGAGCTAGTAACAATATCATTGGACCTTCACTAGCACTGGAAGTGAGTATGTTATTTTTTTACTGGGGGGGAAGCAGACTGATTGAGAGGGGTTGTCCAAGTATTGAACAACCCCTTTAAGCTTCTAAACCCGCTTCAGTGGTGGCATTATTTTAATATTTTAAATTACATCTAAGTAAGAGATTTAACAAAAACAATGGTGTTTCTATGAAGATATATTAGGCAAATTAATAAATCCACAATGCAGTGCAAGAGATCTCTTATTACTTAGTACATAATTATGCAAAGAAGTCTAAAGATGCACCTTTAGAGAATTCTCTTAGCCGTGCCCCCTTGGTAAGGACCATTAAAATTAGTAGTAAATAGAAAGTCTCCGATCTCACGTACTGTAGGGAGGATTTAAAAATAAAAGAGAACAAAAATAATAAAACGAGCAAACAAACAACCGCTCTTGACCTGATGACTGGTCCTCTTTAAGCCATGACCACTGGGTTCATAATAAATGGTGCTAGGATAACTGATTAGTAGTAAAAAATATTAACCCCTTCATCCTCGGGCAATTTTTCATTTTCCTTTTTTCATTTTTTCCTCCCTAAGAGCCATAGCTTTTTTATTTTCAGTCAATATAGCCATATCAGGGCTTGTTTTTTGCGTCTTGAGCTGACACTTTTAATTATAGCAGTTTTAAGTACATGTGATGTGTTAATCGCCCATTATTGCATTTTAATGCTGTATCCAAAAAAGTGTAATTATGACTTTTTGATTTTTTTTCCAATGAGATTAATTTATTTTTATATTTTGATAGATCAACATATCTGAACATGATGATACCAAATATGTGTATTTTTTAATTATTTCACTGTCAATGGGACAAAACAAAGGTGATTTGAACTTTTAGATTTTTTTTATATTTTGAAAAAAAAATTTAAATTTTTTTTTTCTTGATTTTACTAGTCTCCCTAGTGAACTTTATGCCTGCATTGTCTGATCGCTTCTGCTGATCAGGAAAATGCTTAATTATCCCTCTGAACAACAGAAATGTTGATCTCCTGGGAGTGCCACCGCTCTGCCGGCATTCACAGGAAGCACGTCATGACAGCGACCGGGTCAAAAGGTGCCCCCCCCCCGCTGTCATGGCAATCCATCAGTGCCTTGTGATCTTGACACAGGGCCGCCGATGGTGGAGGGGAATGATGCGGAACCCCGCCGAAGTGAGTTAGATCATGCTGTCAGAGTTTGACTGTGCAGTCTAACTGGTTTAAAGAGGGATCTGACCTGTTAGGTGTACATGTCTGCTGATTAGATCAGCAGACATGTGCAGGGAGTAATACAGGCTCACCGCGTGAGCCCGCATTAAAGGGACAGATACAACCTTGGATGTATAGGTATGACCAAGGTCATAAAGGAGTTAAATATCCATGATACTCCTGCTTCTAAATATACAGTATAAAGGATACTTGTACCGATATGGCTAGCGAATGTACAACATTGCTAACACCCGTCACACTGACTTACCTTCCCTGCGACGTCGCTCTGGCCGGCGATCCGCCTCCTTTCTAAGAGGGCGGTTCGTGCGGCGTCATAGCGACGTCACACGGCAGCCGTCCAATAGCAGAGGAGGGGCGGAGATGAGCGGCCGGATCATGCCGCCCACCTCCTTCCTTCCTCATTGCCGGTGGAGGCAGGTAAGGAGATGTTCCTCGTTCCTGCGGTGTCACACATAGCGATTTGTGCTGCCGCAGGAATGACAATCTCGTTACTGCACATACAATGATTTTTGGTAAATGAACGACCTTTCCAAAACCAACGATTTTTACCTGTTTTGCAATCGTTGAAGGTCGCTCCTTGGTGTCACACGCTGCGATGTCGCTAATGATGCTGGAGGTGTGTCACAAACACCGTGACCCCGACGATAAATCGTTTGCAATGTCGCTGTATGTAAATGGCCCTTTACACCACTGACGATATGCAGATGTGTCCATCCTTCCCTTTCATGTTGTGAGATGTCCTACTTTTAATAAGAACTTTGAATTGTGATACTCTGTTGGGAGATGTTTCTGCCAAATGTGTCTGTATGTGGCCATCCAGTGGTTGTGATGGGTATTGCAGTCAGTAGAGGATTTTATCAGTTGGAGTTGAGGGAAGACACATCTAGAGGTATGAAATAGAAGTATGTTATTCCGAATTTTAGAGACAAGAGCCATTCTGCAGAAAGACACGGAGTCTTGAGAAAGCAGAACCTTCAGCTACTTGTTATGCAAGTGTTCTCATCCTCATATTCCTCTATTTTCTGAAACACAAATGTTTTTCTTCCAGCATCTCCTGGAAATATTGCCATATTTCTCCCCAATCGTCCTCTATTCAGCACGTTTTATTGGTTGTATTACGAAGCAGTATAATAAGCATTGCGACAACAATATAGAATTACTCAGGCTACTGTCACCCGGAGAACGATGGCCCTAATTCAAGAACAATAATAATCAGTTATCTTTTCGCAGCACCCTCGGTTTGTCTCCTCCACTGCAGACGTGAGTGACAGCTGGAGCAAAGTCTCCCCCAGATACAGAGGCGACACCGGCGTTCCTGCAGCCGGATTACTTTCAATATTTGTCAAAGGGCTTTTTTTAATAGAGATGAAAATGTCCTATATGATAATAAGTAATATTTAATGCATGCTGGAGGCAACCCCTGCTTACTGCTCTCTCCTATGTCATGTCCACCACAACTTATCAGTTTTAACCGCAGCTTTGACTTTGCAGATTCGTTCTTTTGTTACAGTGGGCTTAAAGGGAATCTGTCACCAGGTTTTTCCCACCTAATCTGAGAGCAGCATAATGTAGGGGCAGAGACCCTGATTCCAGTGATGTGTCACTTACTGGGCTGTTTAGTGTAGTTTTGATAAAATTACTGTTAATCAGCAGTAGATTATCATTACAGGACTACTTGGTGTGCTGCAGGTAGTCCAGCATATTCATGAGCTCTGTATAACTGCTAGATCTGCAGCAAAGAAAACATTGATTTTATCAAAATGACAGCAAAAAGCTCAGTAAGTGACACATCGCTGGAATCAGGGCCTCTGTCTCTACATTATGCTTCTCTCAGATGGGAGAGCAAAAATCTGGGGACAGATTGTCTTTAAAGGGAACACTATTTACTTGCAGATATGGGGATAATCTGCAAGTAAATGGCAGTACAACAGTTTATGTCTACCTTACTGAAACGTGGCTACCTGGGAAAAATGAACATATTTCCTTCGGGACCTTGCAGCCTTCAGCCATGGGGTCAGTGCATGGAGAAATTACAGTCAACCCTCTGAGCACTGCACTATACTGTGATCTGTATGCATGCCCTAGCACTTTGATTGACAGCTCACGGTGCTTCACATCTGTGCAGAAACAGCTGTCAATCAAAGTACTGGGGCATGCATACAGATCACAGTATAGTGCAGTGCGAGAGCAGTGACTGTAATCACTCTGCTCCACCTCCATGACTGAAAGGCGGCAATTTCCAGGATGAAATAACTTAATTTTCTCACAGTAGCCACATTTTCATTAAAGTAGCCAGGCAGCATTATACCGCTATTAACCAGAGGTGATAAGTTGCCTTTAAAGGGAACCTGTCACCAGGTTTTTTCCCTATAACGTGCGGCCAACACCAGTGGGCTCTTATATACAGCATTCCAGAACACTGTATATAGAGCCCAGGCCACTCTGTACAACGTAAAAATCCCCTTTATTATATTCACCGGGGGGGTGGTCCAGTCCAATGGGCTTCGCTGGTCTCGATCCGGCGTCTTCTCTCTTCCTGCCATTGCCGTCCTCTTTCCCAGTCCCATGTGCATGACGTATCCTACATCATTCACACAGAGGCCTCCATTACGCTCCTGCGCATGCGCACTTTGATCTGCCCAGCTGAAGGCAGCGCAAAGTATTGTAGTGTGCATACGTGATGATAGGTCAAAAATCACCTGCGCATGCGCACTGCAATACCTTGATCTACCCTTAGCGCGGCAGATCAAAGTGTGCTTGTGCAGGCGCACAATGGAGGCCTCTCTGTGGATGATGTAGAACACATCATCTACGTGGCGCTGGGAAGGAGGACGGCGACTGCACAGGATGGAGGAGGCACCAGATTGAGACCAGCGACGCCCATTGGACCCGACCGCCCCCTAGATGAGTATAATTAAAGTGTTTTTATATTATACAGAGCGGTCTGTGCTCTTATATACAGTATTCTAGAATGCTATATATAAGAGCTCACTGGTAGTGGCTGCAGCTTATAGGGACAATTCAGGTGACAGGTTCCCTTTAAGAGATTTCTTATCAACCATACCTGATAATTTATCAGATTGATATACTAGTGTAGATCAGAGGTTTCCACAAAGTATTCTTGTACTATTTGTGATAAGGGACCAATTTCTTTTGCAAAATCAACCCCTAGAACATGGGAAACCATACCATACAGACCGGAGACAGGGTACATTCATAGTGTAGCATACCGTAGGTCTAGAAGCTACCTATAGCTGCTTTGTTTCACTACTATAGAGTAAAATATTATCCTGGGCTTTTATTGTCCACAATTGATCCATTAAAAGGGTTTGTCCACTTACATTTCCACCTTTTGAATTGGATAATGCCAATGCCCAAGGTGCTCAATATACTTCTATGGGAGTTGATGAAACAACTTCTCAAGCATGATCGCAAATAGAGTAAGACACATATGGCCAGTGGCCTAGCTAGAGTCAGATGAGCCCCAGTGTAAAATTTGGACCTGCGTCTCCACCTGCACATTAGTCAGATGTAAAGGTCCATGTTGCATTCAATATCCTATAGAGACATATGTACTCACACCGTCATGTAATAAAGTCCTCCATCCTGTCCCCTTCTAGTAATTATGTCCAGCATCCTGAGCCCTCTCTTGGTATAATGTCTCAAATTCTAGGCACCTAATTAGTTTAGTGCCCCCCATCCTGGGCCCCTTCCTGGTGTAATATCCTCAATCCTGGGCCCCTTCTTGTTACACTATCCCCCATTTTGTTATATTATCCCACATCCTGGTTCCCTTCCTGGTATAATGTCCTCAGTCCTTGGCCCCCTTACTATAATAAGGTCCCCCATTCTGTTATAATGTCCCAGATTCTGGTTCCCTTCCTGGTATAATATCCTCATGGGCCCCATCCTGTTGTAATGTCCCTCATTCAGTTAAAATGTCCCCTGTCCTGGGACCTCTTCCTGTAATAATGTCCCCCATTCTGGGTCCCTTCCTAGTATAATGTCCTCCATTTTACACCCCTTCTTGTAATAATATCTTCTGCCACAATTATCCAACTCACTTAAAAAATTAATAAATGATTCTTCTTAGCTTCTCCAGTTCCCACAACATGTGGCATGGATCCTCTTCCACAGCCAATGCAGAGGACTGCAGCTGACTTTGGCGTACCCAGCACAGGCAGTCGCATAATATCACTGCCTTGCGCATCCCAGTTGGCTGGCAGCATGTATTGCGGTGCAGGGAGTCGGCGGGTCTCTGCGCCGCTATACGTTTCAGCTGAATGTGAGCCAGACGCACATCCAACTGAAAAAGGGGCTGGAGTCAGTGAGCCTTTCTCCTCTACATCTACTACCACGATCGTTACATGTGCCGGCCACCTCTCCATTTCGGAGAGATGAAACCAAGTTCTCAAAATGGGCCTTGCATATAGCACACATAAATGTGCAATAAGGGACACACAAAATGAACAAAGCCTTTATCCAATTTGGTGAATCAACATTTTTCTTCTTTTTATTTTGTTTTTTTCTTCCTTTTTCATTATAGAAATAGTCCCCCTTGATAAGCTACACATAATTTCAGCTTACTCGTAGCCTATCTGTAGGCTTAGTATCTAATGATGTGGTGGAATTTTGTACTATATATTCTCGAATGCTGAATAAAATTCACCAATGATTGGGATTACTGTTTCCTACAGGAATATTTCTTTCTCCACCTGATCAAGCGTCATGGCTCCATGATTTGAGACAGGTTGTATTGTATTATCCACAGGTGCCTGGGGGCTTCAAGTCACAGCACTTTTTATATCCTGCCTGAAAGATTCAATAAAACTACTATGCTGGTAAATACCATATAATACCAAGCATAGCTGCTCATATTTTACAGCCGCAAAATAGTTACGGGCGACAGAAAACCTGTTTCTTTTTTCCATTTTATAGAGTCACAAAATGTGTAGCACATGCAGGCTGCATATCATTACATGGCTTTAATGGAAAGAGAACCTGCCTGCTGCCTTCACATTTTTATTCTGTGACATCTGTGATATCAATAGATTATTTCTGTAAATGGGAGATTACTTAATTAAAAAAAAAATGACAAATTTCATTTTATATATATATATATATATATATATATATATATATATACATATATATATAGTATATATATATATATATACTATATATATATATATATATTATTTAGTGATAAAATAAATATATATAGATATATATATCTGTAGATATATATGTCCAGAATATATATATATATATATATATATATATATATATATAATATATTATAGTGAATAAGTAAATAAAAAAAATATACCAGATGAGCAGACTGATCCAATGTAAATTAAATTTGTGTTGAATCTTTGGAGTTCTCCAAACCAAATTTAAGCAAATTATGGTTTGTTTCATATGGATAACCAAAAATGACCACCCTTGTTTTACTCATTGCAGAAAATCCCTGGCCCGGCCCATAATAATACCTTGCAGCTACCACATCCTATGATATAGCACAGTCAATGAGGATGAACTATTATAGCCTGTACAAAAAGCAGAGGCAGGGAATGCAGCAGCCATTTGGGAATGAATTAGGATAGTGGTAGGAGGTCACATCTCACAGCTTAGCCGAAGAGAAAGAAAGCCATAAAACACTGAATAAACTTTACAAATATTGTGTGACATCATAGCAGTGACAAATAGTTATTATCGGTTTACCCATAGCCATATATATTGAGGTGACTGTCACATTTCTAAGCTTGAAAAATTACTAAGCTTGAAAAAAGAGGATGAAAAAGCTTGGATACAATCGTAGGAGACCTGAGAGTTTTATACACATTTTTTCAAGGCAGTTGAGGTAAAGGGGCCAAATTTCACCTCCTCAGTTGTAAGCAGATTCTGTAAAGGACACATAAAAAGGTACATTATGATGGGTTATTGCACTGCAATGGTCCCTGATACTGTTCTTGCTAGGAGTGGACATATCATTGGTGCAACCTGTTCAGTCACACAGGGGTACTAGAGGTTAAGGGGCTCATTACTACCTCTAAAGTAGGTAGAATTGGGCCTTTTAATAAGTTATTGGACTAAAAGGGCCCATATACTATTTTTGCACAGGAGCCCTTTTCTGTCTGTGTCTGCCCCAGCTTAAAATTATATATTATAAAATAAATCAGCATTAAAATCTGGAAAAAAAATGATCCAAACATTGATATATCAATACATTGCTAGAACTTTCAACTTGCAATATTTCCTTGATACCAAAAACTTATTACCAGGGGAAGCGTTAGGGCGGGGCAAATGGGTCAAATTCCCAGGGCCTCCGCCCACCTGGGGTCCCCAGTTTCTACAGCAGGAGCTACACTGATCAGTGTAGCTTCCGATATGGAGACCGCTTGAGGGCCTTTGGTGACATCATGATCATGTGATCGGTATGTGACCATGATAGCCCCAGAGGTTTTGTACTTTGTGAGACTTCAGGACCTTTGTTGACATCATGATCATGTGACTGGTCATGTGACTGTGATGTCTCCGTTGGAAGGGCTAAAGAGATGGAATGGTGGTGTATGTCTCTGTGTGTGTCTGTCTAGATTGTATGGGTTCCTGCTATTATATACTAACCATTTCATAAAATCCACTGTACATGGGATCATGAGGAAAGAAGATAATGTGGCAATACTGAAACATCTCAAGACATCAGCCAGAAACTTAAAGCTTGGGTAGAAATGGGTCTTCCAAATGAACAATGACCCAAAGCATGCTGCCAAACTGGTTACAGAGTTGCTTAATGATAACAAAGTCAATGATTTAGAGTGGCCATCACAAAACCCTGATCTCAATCCTATTGAAAATTTATGGGCAAAACTGAAAAGGCCGATGACCTAAAAACATGGCTCAGCTACACCAGTTCTGTCAGGAGGAATGGGCCCAAATTCCTACCAACTATTGTGAGAAGCTTGTGGAAGGATATCCAAAACGTTTACCCCAAGGCATACAATGTAAGGGCAATGGTACCAAATACTAATGAAATGTATGTAAACTTTTGACACTACAGAAAGTAATCAAAATGCCTTAAAACATTCTCTCTCTCTCTGTTACGTCACCACCGGCATCCGCTCCAGCGACTTCTGCTCCGATCGCCAGGCGACGCAGTGTTCCTGCCGTGGATGGTGCTGGTGATGGGAGAGGAGTCGATGCCAGCGGCACCGGTGGGCACAGGCTCCGATCATCCACTGGGCTGGGTTATCTTGGGATCTGCAGTACCACTGGCTGACTGTGAGTGGCGTGTGTCTTCCAGCTTAGGTTGCCAGCATTCAGCTACAGCCAATGGGAAGACACCACACCCTTCTTAGTTCCCCTCCTGTCTGCTGACCTCTGCCAGAGATAGTTCTGATTTCCTGGCTCCTGGTCTGCCCTATTCTGTTTTGTGATTCTTGTGTGCTGACGTCTGCGTGTTCTCTGACTACCCTCCTGCCTGCTGTTTTTGTATCTCGCTGCCCGATCCGGATTTGACCTCTGCTACATTTTCTGATTACATCTTTGCCTGCCGATTCTGTCCCTGTTCTGCTATTCCTGTTTTGACCCTGCCTGACGACTACTCTCATCGGACTGCAGCCTTCCACAGGTAGTGATCTCCAGGGCCCTGTGTAATTCCAAATCCCTGTATAGGGGTTAAAGGGTTTCAGGGTTCTGGGGGTCCTGCTTGGTGAGTGGCTTCCCTCTATCCTGTCCATTACATCCCATCTGAGTCTGTTGATCCAAGCAGGCGTTACACCCTCATTATTCTGGCATTTGGCAAATATCAATAATTTTTGTTCCTAATTGACCTAAAACAGGAAAGGTTTATTCTGCTTTCATGTCAGATGTGTCTTTATAGAGAGCGGAAGGAAACTTCTGGTGTCAACTGTAGGTGTGTGTGTGTGTGTATGTGTGACGCCCTGGACTAGTCAGGTCATCCCAGGTAGTCCCATGCACACACACACCCCTCCCTAAAGAGGTGACAGCAGCCAAACTTCAAAACCTTGTCACCACCCTCCAGGTTTGATGTCCACACCAGGGGGCGGAGCCAGGCAGTTGGCTCCGCCCACCGAGGAGTTCACAGGCCTGGAGGCGGGAAAAAGGCAGTAGGTCGAGAGAGTAGTTTGATAGTGGAGGAGAGAAGTGAAGTTCAAGGGCAGACTTGTGACCTGGCCTGCCAATAGTCTACTCAGGTGTTTGGCTTGGAGCCCAGTCACCTCTGGCAAGGAGTCAGACGGTGGTGGCCGCCTGCAGGAGCTGGGATTACAGCCAGTGGAACTGTAGGGACCGAGGTCGGGCGGTAGTCCGCCGGTACTGAACCGGGAAACCGATTGGAATCCGGAGCACCAGGAGGGGTACTCAGACACAGTATGAAGCCCAGAATCCACAGGGCTGAGTCAAATCAACTGATTGAGGACTGGACTTTAGGACCTTTCCCACACAAGACCCGACTGAAGACAACAGCCCAACCATTAGGGTAAATCCACCGCCAAGGCATAGAAACCCAAGGGGCCAGCATCTGCGGGCAAACAGGGCTCTCCCGACACCCAGCAAGCCGGGGAGCAGACTACCGTTGCTTAGGCATAGGAGTCAAAACATTCACATAAAGAGGTGCAGGAGAAAGGCAGAAACCACCAACCTGTTAAGGGAGAAGCTGCAGCCGGCTGCGGGCACCGTTCATCACCCCATTTGGTTTACCAGAGACTCCAGTGTGTTGTATCATAGTGAGTACACCACTGCCTTCGGGCCGCGCACCGCACCAGCACCCAGCATGCACCCATCCCAACGCCTCAGCACCTCCCTCGGGCCCCCGGGACCATCACTCCCCTACCCACGGAGGGGTCAACACCAAGCTGCGCAACACCGTCCTCAGAAGGCCTAGTCAACGGCAGCGGTGGTGTCCATCCATTCACCACAACCCGTGGGTGGCGTCACGAACTTATTTCCCTTACAAACCACCGCGGCCCCGGCCATGGAACTCCACACCGAAGTCCCTGCGTGTAGCGCCAACCCCCCCCTTGCAGAGCGATGTGACCCCCGGGTCCGTGAGGAGCTCGAGCTACCCACCGTACGAGCACGGATCCGCGAGGCGGTACATACAGTTAGGTCCAGAAATATTTGGACAGTGACACAAGTTTTGTTATTTTAGCTGTTTACAAAAACATGTTCAGAAATACAATTATATATATAATATGGGCTGAAAGTGCACACTCCCAGCTGCAATATGAGAGTTTTCACATCCAAATCGGAGAAAGGGTTTAGGAATCATAGCTCTGTAATGCATAGCCTCCTCTTTTTCAAGGGACCAAAAGTAATTGGACAAGGGACTCTAAGGGCTGCCATTAACTCTGAAGGCGTCTCCCTCGTTAACCTGTAATCAATGAAGTAGTTAAAAGGTCTGGGGTTGATTACAGGTGTGTGGTTTTGCATTTGGAAGCTGTTGCTGTGACCAGACAACATGCGGTCTAAGGAACTCTCAATTGAGGTGAAGCAGAACGTCCTGAGGCAGAAAAAAAAGAAAAAATCCATCAGAGAGAGAGCAGACATGCTGGGAGTAGCAAAATCAACAGTCGGGTACATTCTGAGAAAAAAGGAATTGACTGGTGAGCTTGGGAACTCAAAAAGGCCTGGGCGTCCACGGATGACAACAGTGGTGGATGATCGCTGCATACTTTCTTTGGTGAAGAAGAACCCGTTCCCAACATCAACTGAAGTCCAGAACACTCTCAGTGAAGTAGGTGTATCTGTCTCTAAGTCAACAGTAAAGAGAAGACTCCATGAAAGTAAATACAAAGGGTTCACATCTAGATGCAAACCATTCATCAATTCCAAAAATAGACAGGCCAGAGTTAAATTTACTGAAAAACACCTCATGAAGCCAGCTCAGTTCTGGAAAAGTATTCTATGGACAGATGAGACAAAGATCAACCTGTACCAGAATGATGGGAAGAAGAAAATTTGGAGAAGAAAGGGAACGGCACATTATCCAAGGCACACCACATCCTCTGTAAAACATGGTGGAGGCAACGTGATGGCATGGGCATGCATGGCTTTCAATGGCACTGGGTCACTTGTGTTTATTGATGACATAACAGCAGACAAGAGTAGCCGGATGAATTCTGAAGTGTACCGGGATATACTTTCAGCCCAGATTCAGCCAAATGCCGCAAAGTTGATCGGACGGCGCTTCATAGTACAGATGGACAATGACCCCAAGCATACAGCCAAAGCTACCCAGGAGTTCATGAGTGCAAAAAAGTGGAACATTCTGCAATGGCCAAGTCAATCACCAGATCTTAACCCAATTGAGCATGCATTTCACTTGCTCAAATCCAGACTTAAGACGGAGAGACCCACAAACAAGCAAGACCTATAGGCTGCGGCTGTAAAGGCCTGGCAAAGCATTAAGAAGGAGGAAACCCAGCGTTTGGTGATGTCCATGGGTTCCAGACTTAAGGCAGTGATTGCCTCCAAAGGATTCGCAACAAAATATTGAAAATAAAAATATTTTGTTTGGGTTTGGTTTATTTGTCCAATTACTTTTGACCTCCTAAAATGTGCAGTGTTTGTAAAGAAATGTGCACAATTCCTACAATTTCTATCAGATATTTTTGTTCAAACCTTCAAATTAAACGTTACAATCTGCACTTGAATTCTGTTGTAGAGATTTCATTTCAAATCCAATCTGGTGGCATGCAGAGCCCAACTCGCGAAAATTGTGTCACTGTCCAAATATTTCTGGACCTAACTGTATGTGCTCAGTGTATACATATACAGTATGTGTATGTATGTGCTCAGTGTATACATGTGTGTGTGCAATGTGTGTGTGTGTATAACATGCAGTGATTGTGTTACATTCTGTGTATATTTATCATCCATTCATAAATCCTAGCAGCGCAGATGACAATTCATATGTGCAAACATGACGGCAATCACCCAACGAACAATGCGGCTCATTCATCGGACAACAATCCTTGTTCTTGGCATGACATCGCCCGATGCAAACTGCAGAAGAGCTGCCGATAATATGGTTCTATGCAGGGACAGATTCATCTACTAGTGATTGTTCTGTGCCCATCGTTCTTCATCAACCTGTATAAAGAGGCCGTGAAACAAGCGGCAAAATGCTTCAATATTGTTGTTTGCGCTCATTTAACTGTCTGAACTCAGTGTGTGAAAATGGAACCTAAATGATTGAATGTGAAGGTGCGCTATTTGAGCCTTTAGGGCCCCACTTGAATCTTTTGCCCAGGGCCCCACTCTGTCTAAAACTGGCCCTGCTTATTACCTGGACATGCAGAATTATGACCTAGGGCCAAGTATGGACCACGAAGAGCTCAGTGTGACAGGTATTTTGATTGGTAGGGTCTGGGTGCTGAGACCCCGTCTGACTGAGTACATGCACCCCGCAGACCGCTGTTCTTCATTTCTGGTCTGTTCTTCTCAGCTCCTCTTGCCGGTTGGACTGAGTGGCGCACATTTACATAGAAAGCCTATTAGCCCGTACACCACTCATTCAGCTCTCTTTAGAGAAGCAATTAGGGACAAAGGGGCACAGCCCTCAGCATCCAGAGACCCATTGATAAAAAATTCTGACATGTCATTACGTCTAAAGGTTTTTGAATTAATAGGGAACTCTTTAAAGGTATTGTCTCATCAGTTGCCCTTGACAAACAAATGAGCTTTCCAGAAAAAGAGGCGGCAATCGAGTCATTGCAAAATACGGACTTCACAATTCCTGCAAAGCACAAGCTGCTTTTACAATATTCTGGCTAATTGTGAATATGTGGAACTCCAAAGTAGGGTATAGCATAATGGTTACTGTTATCTTATAGCACAAATGTGTGTACATGACCAATTAATGCAGTGTTTAATGATTGGGGCAGTTTATGTACCAGGATGCAGATATCCTACACTGCTGGGGAACAGAGACTCATGTATACACTGATATGATCAGGATACTAGTGGGTAAATAACGTGGGAAACTGTTAAGTGAGATAGAGTTTGCCAGGAAAACTTCCAGAAACAAGTTGCATATGAAAAACATAGCAACTCATAACATGTACACCTGCCCCATCAGGAAGGCGGAAACAGAAGTGTCTGTGGAAAAATGCTCGGAAGACATGATGTGATGACATGTAGCTATACGGAGGCAGTCCGGTTGTATTTCCCTCCTGAAGACATCGATTGCATTATTGTATTGTAGTAATTTTATGTACCTGCCACGTTACTTGCCGTACTACCACCGACCACAAGAGATCACTGTCATCCTTGGTTTGACATGTTTTATCCTAATGCAGATCCTACAGGGTTAATTCCTAGCCCAACAGTGGGTGGAGTTACAGGGCACTGAGCGGGGACTAGTTCCTGTTCAGAGTCCATGATGGAAAGGAAGTGACAGGACCTTGGAGGAGTGGGTGTGTGGCAGACCAGGTCTACAACTAAAAGTAAAGCATGTACATCGAAGAGTTACAGTGGGACAGAGACCTGCAGAAAAGGCGAGTTGGGGATACCTGTAGGAAGAGTTAGAAGAGTGGTCAGTGTTGGCCAGCCTTAAAGGGGACCTTAGAGAAAAAAGGACCAGCCCAACTGAGAACACGTGGAATAGGGGTTGGCTGTATGAGTGGTGCTAGGGAAGAATTATTGTACAAAGTTGGGGTCTAATGGCCACAGCGAACTGGAAGATGCAGGTGATTCAGGCCCTATTCGTTTTTTGTTTCTATGGCCAAGAATAAGGTGCTGTCTGTACCTGCGGGAAAGGAGTCAGTTTATTGTAAAGATCAAGATGGTGAGAGCTACCCTCTGCTCTCAAGTTTGGCTGGTTAAAAAGAGGAGACTGTTTAGAAAAGCCGTTTGGTTTCTTCATTGTAAGGTCTAAACAGGATGGTACCAAAATGGACAGCAGAGATTTCCAACTCCAAGGTACCATCGCACAACCACACACACAACCCTAAATTTACTGTAGTGTACCCAGGCGTGGAAGACGAGGCCCTCTCCCACAACTACCGTCTCGGGCCACGTTACAGAGCTGAAGAGAGGAGAGCCAGCCCTGGACCTTTTTATCCTTTCCAAAAATAAAACTTAATGAAGCTGAGGGAGCAGGTAAGAGTCCATAACTCCTCTACATAAAGCACCAAAGCCTCAGCTGCAGGCCGCATGGACCAGGATCATACACTATATGCAGATAGGACCAGCTAAGTAATCTGTGCACCTAAGGCCGCTTTCACAACTGCGTTGTGACCTCTGTTCAGTGGTCCCGTCACAGCTTCCATGTGAACTCCTAGCAAAACGGGTTTCGGACGCATGGGCTGATGGAGCCATTGACTATAATGGTGCAGTTGGAGTCACTGTGTGCTCTTTCATGCACCATTTTCGGGTGTATACGCTTTCTGGAAGTGTACACACAGACGTAGTAGACTGCATCTGGGTGTCCATCTCCAATAAGCGTATACTCCCGAAAATGGTGCATGACAGAGCACACAATGACTCCGGCTGCACCATTTTAGTCGGTGAATGCATCCGAAACCCATTTTGTGGGGGCGTTCAGACGGAATCTCCGACGGCACCACTCAACGGGAAGAGGAACGCAGTGTGAAAGGGCCCTAAGATACATAGAATTGCACCAGGACCTTGCCTGAGAACTGCCATCTCACTTCACAGTAACTCTGCTTGCTGCAATAGAATAGAAATTGTGTTAAGAACCATTAAGATGGATGTAACTGTTATTATTTCACAAATAAATGGTTGTAATTGACCTTGTGTACACCCTGTTTTCTGGATTAGTTGGAGTGCACCACATTACATCACATCACCAAAAAGCAGAGGATAAGTCACTGCACCCTGGTGTCACAATGCTTTTCCTTTTGTCACTGCCATGGCGGGGTGGTAACTTCCGCACATCAACGTGGTATT